>NC_064846.1:78616565-78916865 GCF_024166365.1 Elephas maximus indicus | reverse complement strand
TGTGGTGATATCCCCTCTTTATTTTCTGATATTGGTCTTTTGTTTCTTCTCTTTTTTTCCTTGGTCAGTCTAGTTAGATACTTACCAATTTTATTAATCTTTTCAAAGAAACTTTATTGTTTCTCTGTTCCATTGATTTCTGCTCTAAATTTTATTATTTCCTTCCTTATGCTTGTTTTGTGCTTTAATTAGTTCTTTCCATAGTTTTTTAAGGAAGAATCATAGACCATTGATTTGAATTTTTTTTTCCGTTTTTATGCTTTTGTAATATAGGTTTTTATAGCTATAAATTTTCCTTTAAGCGTTCTTTTGGCTACATGTCACAATTTGGATAGGCTGTATTTTAATTATCAGTCAGTTAAAAATATTTTCAAATTTTTCTTGTGATTTCTTCATTAACCTATTGATTGTTTACAAATATGCTGCTTAATCTTCAAATGTTTGATCTTTTTCTGATTGTTTTGTTATTGACTTCTGTATTGAATTTCTGTCAGAGAACATAATCAGTAGGTTTTCAATCTTTTAATATTTATCGAAGCTTTTTTTATGGCCCAGCATATAGTCCCTCCAGGTAAATAAATCATGTGCACTTGAAAAGAATATGTATTCTGACATTTTTGGGGGGAATATCCTATAAATATCAACTAGTTCAATGCTATTGATAGTGTTTTTCAGATCATCTAGAAATTTGCTGCCTTTTTGCTGATTTTCCTATCATTTTCTGAGACAGCATATGTGTTAGGCAATCCCCAAAATGATTCTCAGTGATCATCACCTCTGGTATTCATGCCGTTGTGTAATTCCCTTTCCTTGATAATGGACTTGATCTAGTGACTCACTTCTAACAAATAGAATCCCACAAAAGTGAGCGGATATCCCTTCCAAGATTAGGTTACAAAAAGACCATGACTTCCACCTTGCTTTCTGTCTCTTGCTCTCACTGTGTTGCAACTCTTGCTCTTGAGGATCCAAGCTGATATGTTGTGCATACCCTGTACAGAGGCTCATGTGGCAAGGAACTAAAGTCTCTGGACAACAGCCAGCGAGGATCTGAGTTATGCCAGTGACCATGTCAGTAAACTTCGAAGTGGATATTCTGAGGGCTATCAATGGCCACATGAATGAATTTGGAAGTGGATTCTTTCCCAGTCAAGCACTGAGATGACTACGTATGTTGACTTCAGCTTTGTGAGATACCCAGAGCCAGAGGACACAGCTAAGCTGTGTTCAGATTCTTTACTCTCAGAAACTGTGAAATAAATGTTTATTATTTTGAGCCAATAAGTTTTGAAGTAATTTTATGTAGCATGAGATTACTAATTCTGTTGTTGTATTGTTGTTAGGTGCCATTGAGTCAGTTCTGACTCACAGCAACACCACGTACAACAGAATGAAACGCTGCTCACTCCTGCATCATCCTCACAGTTGTTGATCTGTTTAAGCCCACGTTGCAGCCACTGTGTCAATCTACCTCTTCAAGGGTCTTCTTCTTTTTCACTGACCCTCTACCTTACCAAGCATGATGTCCTTCTCCAGGGAAGCTGATCCCTCCTGATAACATGTCCAAAGTATGTGAGACAAAATCTCACTACCCTTACTTCCAAGGAGCACTCTGGCTGTACATCTCCTAAGACAGACTTGTTTGTTCTTCTGGCAGTTCATGGTATATTCAGTAATCTTCACCAACACCATAATTCAAAGGCATCAGTTCTTTTTCGGTCTTCCTTATTCATTGTCCAGCTTTCGGATGCATATGAGGCAGCTGAAAATATGGCTTGGGTTGGGGCACCTTAGTCCTCAAAGCGACACCTTTGCTTTTCAAAACTTTAAAGAGGTCTTTTGCAGCAGATTTGCCCAACGCACTGTGTCATCTTATTTCTTGAAGCTGCTTCTGTGGGTGTTGATTGTAGATCCAAGTAAAATGAAATCTTTGACAAATTCAATATTTTCTCCATTTATATATATTTTTTTCTTTCATGATGTTGCTTATGGTCCAGTTGTGAGGATTTTTGTTTTCTTTATGTTGAGGTGTAATTCATACTGAAGGCTGTAGTCTTTGATGTTCATCAGTAAGTGCTTCAAGTTCTCTTAACTTTCAGCAAGCAAGGTTGTGTCATCTACATATTGCAGGTTGTTATTGAGTCTTTCACCAATCCTTATGCTGTGTTCTTCTTCATATAGTCCAGATTCTTGGATTATTTCCTCAGCATACATATTGAATGGGTATGGTAAAACGATACAACCCTGACGCACCTCTTTCCTGATTTTAAACTACACAGTATCGTCTTGTTCTGTTTGAATGACCACCTCTTGGTCTATATACAGGTTCCTCATGAGCACATTAAGTGTTCTGGAATTCTCGTTTTTCACAATGCTATACTTAATTTATTGTGATCCACACAGTTGAATGCCTTTGCATAGTCAATAAAACACAGGTAAACATCTTTCTGATTTTCTTTGCATTCAGCCAAGATCCATCTGACATCAGCAATGATATCCCTCATTCCACACTCTCTTCTGAATCTGGCTTGAATTTCTGGCGGTTCCCTGTCAATGTACTGCTGTAACAATTTTTGAATCATTTTCAGCAGAATTTTACTTGCATGTGATATTAATGATATTGTTTGATAATTTCCACATTCTGTTGGATCACCTTTCTTTGGAATGAGTACAAATATGGACCTCTTCCAGTCGGTTGGCCAGGTAGCTCTCTTCCAAATTTCTTGGCATGGGCAAGTGAGTACTTCCAGTGCTGCATCTATTTGTTGAAACATCCCAGTTGGTACTCTGTCAGTTTCTGGAGCCTTGTTTTTTTGCTGATACCTTCATTTCAGCTTGGGCTTCTTCCTTCAGTACCACTGGTTCTTGTTAATATGCTACCTTCTAAAATGGTTGAACATACTGAAGGCTGTGGTCTTTGATCTTCTTTAGTAAGTGCTTCAAGTCCTCTTTACTTTCAGTGAGCAAAGTTGTGTCATCTGCATAACGCAGTTTGTTAATGAGTCTTCCTCCAATCCTGATGCCCTGTTCTTCTTCATATAGTCCAGCTTCTCGTATTATTTACTCAGCACACAGATTGAATAGGTATGGTGAAAGAATACAACTGTGATGTACACCTTTCCTGACTTTAAACCAAGCAGTACCCCTTTGTTCTGTTCAAACAACTGCCTTTTGATCTATGTACAGGTTCCACATGAGCACAATTAAATGTTCTGGAATTCCCATTCTTTGAAATGTTTTCCAAAATTTGTTATGATCCACACAGTTGAATGCCTTTGCATAGTCAATAAAACACCGGTAAACATCTTTCTGCTATTCTCTGCTTTCAGCCAGGATTCCTCTGACATCAGCAGTGATATCCCCGTTCCATGTCCTCTTCTGAATTCAGCTTGAATATCTGGCAGTTCCCTGTTGATGTACTGTTGCAGCCATTTCTGAATGATCTTCAGCAAAATTTTACTTGTGTGTGATATTAATGATATTGTTTGATAATTTCCAATTTCTGTCAGATTACCTGTCTTTGGAATGGGCGCAAATCTGTTGCCCAGGTACGTGTTTTCCAAATTTCTTGACATAGAAGAGAAAGCACTTCCAGCATTGCATCTGTTGAAACATGTCAATCTATATTCTGTCAATTCCTGGAGGTTGTTCTTCACCAATGCCTTAGGTCAGCTTGGACTTCTTCTTTCAATACTATCCGTTATTGACCATATGCTACCTCCTAAAATGGTTGAACATAGACCAATTCTTTTTGGTACAGTGACTGTGTGTATCCCTTCCATCTTCTTTTGATGCTTCCTGCATTGTTTAATATTTTCCCATAGAATCCTTCAATATTGCAACTCAAGGCTTGAATTTTTTCTTCAGTTCTTTCAACTTGAGAAATGCTGAATGTATTCTTCCCTTTTGGTTTCCTAACTCCAGTTCTTTGCACATTTCATTATAATACCTTACTTTGTCTTCTCAAACCACCCTTTGAAATCTTCTGTTCAGCTCTTTTACTTCCTCATTTCTTCCATTCATTTTAGCTACTCTATATTCAAGAGCAAGTTTCAGAGTCTCTTCTGACATCCATTTTGGTCTTTTCTTCCTTTCCTGTCTATTTAATGACCTTTTGCTTTTTTCATGTATGACCTCCTTGATGTCATCCCACAATAACTCTGGTCTTCGGTAATTAGTGTTGAACAAGTCAAATCTATTCTTGATATGGTCTCTAAATTCAGGTGGGATATACTCAAGATTGTATTTTGGTTCTTGTGGACTTCTTTTAATTTTCTTCAGTTTCAGCTTGAACTTGTGTGTGAGCAATTCATGGTCTGTTCCACAGTCAGCCCCTGGTCTTGTTCTGACTAATGATATTGAGCTTTTCCATTGTCTCTTTCCACAAATGCAGTCAATTTGGTTCCTGTGTTTTCCATCTAGTAAGGTTCACGTGTATAGCCACCTTTTATGTTCTTGAAAAAAGGTATTTGCAATGAAGAAGTCATTGGTCTTGCAAAATTTCTATCATGTGATCATCAGCTTCTAATGACTAATACAGACTATTAAATTTTCCAGCTACGATTGTGAAATTTTCTATTTTGACCCTTAATTTTGTCAATTACTGCTTCATGTATTTTGAAGGTCTGTCATGGGAAACATACACATTTACAGTTGTTAAATCTTCCTGATAGGTTGACTTTTTTATCACTGTGAAATGTCCGTCTTCATCTCTGGCAACATATTTCATCTCGAAATCTATTTTATCTGATTAATATAGTCATTCTGGTCCTTTATGGTTATTGTTCATAAAGTACCGTATTTTCACACAAATAAAACACACGTTCTGCATTTGTCTGCCTGCTGTGCCTCCCCCTCCCCCCCGCCCCAGTATTTTCACAGGAGGCTTTTCTAAGTTTTTTTTTTTTTTACAGCAACATGTGGAAGAGAATTGGCATGGTGCCACTTGTGAGGATGCCTCAAATGTGGGGGGGGGGTCACAGCTGGCAAGCAAATGCAGAAGGCATGTGTTATTTGCCTAAAATATGGCATCTCTTTTTCCATCCATTTATTTTCAACCTATCTAGCCTTTTTATTTAAACTGCATGTTTTGTAGACAGCCTACAGTTGGGTCTTATTTTTTACTCCATTTTGACAATTTTTACATTCTATTGGGTTCTTTAGCCCAGTATTTTGAATATAATTATTGGCATGGTTGGCTTTGAGCCTATCAATTTTTTTTCAACTTGTGTCCTCTGTTTTTTGTTCTTGTGTTCCCTCTTTCCTATCTTTTATTGAATTGTTTATTTTTTTCAGAATTGCATTATTGTTTCCTGTTAAATATTTAGGGTTCTTTGCATTTTATTTCTTAATAATTTTCCTAGAGTTTACATTGTTCACCCTTAAATTCTACAGTCTATTTATAGTTAATGATGTCCATTATGATATAGTTGTTATATGTATTACAAATGTATACATTATAAGTCCCATAAAACAATGTTATAATTTTTGCATTAAACAGTCATATTGTTTATAAAACTATTAAAAAGAAAAAGACAAAAAAATGATCCTTGCATTTATTTAGATATTTACTGTTTACTGTTTCTGATACCGTTTATTCTTTTCTAATGATCTGAGTTTCCATCTGTGTCTTACTTTGTGTTCTCTAGGGGAGTAAAACCAGTGACATGCATATATATATATATATATATATATATATAGTGAGGGAGAGAAGAGAGAGAGAGATTTACTTCAAGGAAATGGCTCAAGCAATATGAGGGGCTGGCAAGTTCAAAATCTGCAGGTAAGGTGACAGGCTGGAGACTTCTGCAGGCTTATATCCAAAGATCTACAGATCAGGTGATGAGAAGAGTGCAAGGTCAAGAGAGAGAGCTCTGGCAGAATATCCATGTATATTCTGGAGGGAAACCACATCCCCAAGGAAATTCTCTATTCAACAGATTAATTAATAACATCAGATCACATCATGGAAGGTAATTACATTACATTGCATTGTGTTGTGTTGCGTTTTGGAACAGCAACCGGTCCAGTGTCTGGCCAGACAACTGGAATCACAGCTTAGTCAAGTTGACACAAAAAATTAACCATAACAATCTGGTTACCTGAAGAACTACCTTTAACTTTTCTTGTAATGCAGATCTGCCAGTGAAAAATTATCTTAGTTTTCTTTTATTTGAAAACTGTCTCTATTTCCCCTTCATTTTTGAAGAATGTTTTTGTTGAGTATAAAATTAAGGGTTGACAATTGTCTTATTTCAACACTTTAAAAATTTTGTTCCATTTTTTTCTGGTCTCCATGGTTTGTGATGAAGCCAGGAATTAATTGGATCATTGTTTCCCCTTATGTCATTTTGCTCTTGATACTTTCAAGATTTGCTTTTTATCTTTGGCTTTAAATGGATTGACTATGATGTTCCTTGGCAAGGCTTCTTTTTGTTTATTCTGCTTGGTGTTCATTGAGCATCTTAAATCTGCAAATTTATGTCTTTCATCAAACTTGGGGAATTTTGAGCCATTATTTCTTTGAATACTTTTTCTGCCACATTCTCTTTCTCCTTTCCTTCTGATATTCCATTTATATATATGTTGAATCATTTGATACCATCTTACACGTCTCTGAGTCTGGATTCATTATTATTTTATCTTCTCTTTACATTAGATAATTTCAATTGATTTATCTTGAAGTTTACTTACTCATTCCTCAGTCATTTCTATTTAGCTGTTAAGTCTATTCTCAAATCTTAATTTAAGAAAGTGTAGTTTTTATTCTAGAATTTCCATATAACTATGTTTTATTGTTTCTCTTTCTCTGCTGAGATTTCCTATTTCTCTGCTGATATTTTTATTTCTTAAAACCATATTTTGTTTATTCCATTGAGGATAGTTGTTATAGCCACTTTAAAATACTTGTTTGTTAATTCCAATATCTTATTAATTTTGGGGTTGAATTTAATTGAGCTTTTATTTTCTTTAGAATGTGTTCCATTTTCTTAGTTCTTGTTACTCCTGGTTATTATTTTTTTTTTTTTGTATTCTAGATATTTTAAATGTTAAATTGTGAAGACTATGGATTCTGCTGTTTTTCTCTGATGAGTGTTTTCTTTTTTGCAGGCCATATTTTTTTTTTGTCTGGGATTGAACTGCAAACTCAGTTTACTGAGCAGCAGCTTCGGTCTAAGGTCAGATTATATTATAATGTATCTATGTGCAGGATTTGCTCATGAGTTCCCAGTTTGCAACTTACATAAACAGTCTAAAGTGAGATGATCTTGAGTTGAGGTGCTCTGCATCTGTTCCACACATGTCTGATTCAGGGGTCAGTTAGAAATATGGGTAGACAAAGTTTGGGGATCTGCTCTCTGGTTCTTTCCCTTGAAAGATTCTCTTCAGCATTCACTATTTTCTGGGTTCCATTTTCTGGTTTCCCAGACCAGAAGACAGTTTTTTTTTTTCTATTGAAATCTCAGCAAAGTGTAGATGATATTTTGCTCCAGGCTAAAAACCACAGAGATAGGAAGTTACTTGTCTCTCCTCTTGCAAGGAAATGTACACTGCCCACCAGAGTTTCTGCTTCTATTCACTTGCTACTATTTTCAGGTATAGCTTTATGTTTTATGTCCAGGTTCTATAGTTATTTTCTGCATCAGAGTGGAGGTGGAGAGTTCTCAGGTAGGGTCTTAATCTACCATATCAGGAAGTGGAATGTTCTGTAGTTTTAATTTTTTCAATGACAATTTTTGGACAAAAGTAAGATGTAGTATAACTGTCCCCCGTATATCCATTACAAGATTTAATCATTATTAAAATTTGCCTCATTTGCTTCATCTGTCTCTTTTTGTTTTTTCTCATTTTTTCTTTGCTTAAATATTTAAAGTAAATCCCAGACGCCCCATTATTTCACGTCTACATATTTCTGTATGCATCTCTAAAAAGTATGGACACATCATTACATAACTGCAATGCCATTATCATACCTAACAAAATTAACAATAATTTTTGACGTCTAATACAGAGTTCACAAACAAATATTTCTGATTGTTTAAAAAATGTCTTTTTACAGTTGGTGTCTTTGAATCTGTATCTAAACAATATCCACGAGTTGCATTTCATTGATATACCTCTTTGATCTCTAAGTCTAGAGGAATTCCCCACTCTACCTTTATTTTTCCTGTCATTGACTTATTGGAGAAATCATGTCAGTTGTTACTATAGAATATCCCACGTTCTATATTTATCTGTTTCTTTGCTTGAGGTGTCACTTTACTTGTTCCTCTATCCTCCATATTTTTGTAAATGGAAGTTAACTCTAGAGGCTTAATTATATTTCAGGTTCAACTCTGTGGCCAGAATATTTCACAGAAGGTGCTGTGTGCTTTATATTACACCGTCTTCATACCCTAGCAATTTTTATGTTTCAATCTAGACTAGTAGTCACAAACTTTCATGACCAAATCCTGTACATAGGCACCATTGACTTTAAGTGTCAGTTGCTATTTGTTGTTTTGTTTGCAATGTTGTTTTTCCTATAGTAATTAAAAACTCGTTGCTGTAGAGTTGAAGCTGACTCATAGCGACCCTATAAGGCAGAGTAGAACTGCCCATAGGGTTTCCAAGGAGCGCCTGGTGGATTCTAACTGTCGGCCTTTTGGTTAGCAGCCCAGTGCTTAACCACTATACCACCAGGAAAACAAAAAGTAAATTATACTGTATCTCAATCAAAATCGGGGAAGTGGAAGACCACAACTGCTTCATGTTTCAAGATATTTATTCTTATATGAGCCAACTTCACTCATTTATACTACCAGCCAGGCTCCTGTAAACATATAAGTTTGTGATTCATGCTATATATATATTCCCTAATCCAACATAGGAGCCCTGGTGGTGCAGTCATTAAACCATTCATCTGTGCTAACCAAAAGGGTCTGGAGTTCAAACTCACCAGCCTCTCTGAGGGAGAAAGATGTGGCAATCTGCTTCTGGAAAGATTTACAACATTAGCAACCCTATGAGACAGTTCTACTCTATCCTATAGGGTTGCTATGAGTTAGAATCGACTCAACGACAGTAGATTTAGTTTTTGGATTAACCCAACATAGCAGATACACCAAACTCTGGTCATTAATGTTGAACCCACCCTCAGTAGTCAGCTCATATTGACCCAAACTGCTGTGTCGCAGTGCATAGCTGAGCTTTAATTTGAAACTTACATTGCTATTTGAAGAAGTGAACAAAATCAGGGAGAAAAAATTGTTTTGTTTACATATAACCCTCTGTAGTGGATTAAATTTTGTCCCTCCAAAAAATATGTCAATTTAGCTGGGCCATGAGTCCCAGTATTGTGTGATTGTCCACCATTTTATCATCTGATGTGATTTTCCTATGTGTTGTATATTCTGTCTCTATGACGTTGATGAGATGGTTTAGCGGCAGTTATGTTGATGAGATCTACATGATTAGATATTGTCTTAAGTCAATCTCTTTTGAGATATAAAAGAGAGAATGAGCAGAGAGACATGGAGACCTCATACCACCAAGAAATCAGGGTCCTTTAGGTTCCTGCATGGAGAAGTGTCTAGATCAAGGGAAGATTGATGACAAGGACCTTCTTCCAGAGCCAACAGAGAAAGAGAAAGCCTTCCCCTGGTGCTGGCACCCTGAATTTGGACTTCTAGCCTACTAGGCTGTGAGAGAAAAAAAAATTTCTCTTTGCTAAAGCCATCCATTTGTGATATTTCTGTTATAGCAGCACTAGACGAATAAGACACCCTCCTACAACCCTAAGAAATAAAATGCATGACCAAAAAAGGCCTTGGTAATTCTCAAAATTCTGAAACTGATAAAAGCCCTTTAGGAATTTAACCATAAACTTCATCACAAAATTAAAAGAGTTTAAGGTGGTTGATAAAGCCGATTCACTCATGTCTCCCGTATACAATATTTTAACATGGACTTTTAAAGAGGAACCATAAACAAACGGCCAGAAAAGCAATATATGAAATGAGTTCTTGCAAACCCAGCTTTGTTGAAGAAGACACTTATTTTAAGTTCACAAGAGATATAAACAAACATAAAACTTTAGTATGCAAGACACGCAAACTGGAATAATGAGAAACTTAAGCTGCAGGTTACTTCCAATTGTTTCAGGACCAGCATATTTATCTAGTGTCTAAATTGAGACAAAGGAAGTCAGAAAGAGAGGAATTACCAAAAGAGCATGTTTTAAGTGTACTTCTTGAGATTGTTTTCGAAAACTTAAAAAAAAAAAACAAAAACTGGGTGTGTAAGTTAAAGCTGCTTTTAGCACTTCCGCTACAGATCACCTTAATTTTGCTAAACTTGGCAGCGTTATAGAGGTCATATTTTCACGTGGATTCACTCTTCCTGGACAGAATGTATTTGAAAGAAATGAGTTTTTCTTTTATGGCAGGCATTTATGTGTCTGCTTTCTTTAACAAACAGCAAGATAAAGGTCACCATTCTGGACTCTGTCCCGACATTTTCAATTTAACTATGAAAACAATATTTTTATTTCATGGTTTGTATGAGTGCCCTTTAAAAGTTAACTCTTTAAGATAACTGTGCTCTATTATCAAGATTCATCTAGATTCCTGAGGGATAAGAATCAGGATCAACACAAAGCTTATTCCTATGAGGTGAAGATCAGACATATATTCACTCTACAACTGTAACGTATTTCTGACACCAGCCGTTCCCTGCACGGCACTCTTTACTTCTCTGCTGGGTTCAATAAGTCATTACAATAGCCAAATAGAACTTGCTGACCATAAGTACAGTTATGTGGCTTATCAGGGACATAACAGTCTACAACTTGGGATCAGGATTAGCTTGGAAGTAACAGGAACAACTAGGGATCAGGATCGAGAAGTACACAGGTGAAGTTTAGAAGGCTCCACTGAGGTGGAGAGCACATCCCTTCCTTCAGTGCAGGACAGCTGCCCACAAGCACAGCCATCTTAGCTGCTCTCTGTTGCTAGCAGGTCCTTCTCAGCCATTCAAGCAGACCCTTCACAGCCAGGCTAGCAGAACCTTCTTGGCTCTGCTAGCAGCCCTGTCTCAGCCATGCATTCACCCTCTCAACTGTGCAAGCCTCCTCTCAACTATGTATGCCCCCCTCGGGCATTGCGGCTCTGCCTTTGAACTCCCCATGTTTGGCCTCTCCACTGCTAATGGGCTCAGCTCATAGCCTATGTAGCAGCTTGCTCAGCTGCTGCTTTCCTAGCAGCATCTTTCTGCCTTCACTGCTGGTTCTGCTGCCAGGCCTCCTCCGGGCCTCTCACCACTGGCTTGCTGCTGCCGGGCCCCTTCCTGGCTCCTCACTGTCTTCAGTGTTACAGCCCTTAACCCATATTACACCTTTTTTAAAGACGTTCCCCCCTCCTTTCCCTCTCTCTCTTTAGAAAAATCTCTGTAGGGTCGGCTGCTTATATAAGCAAACTTCTTGCACAGTTACAGTGGTTAGGGCTTCAGCATGTGTTTTTGAGGGACACGATTTAATCTGTAACACTAGGCTGTATCTAAAATATATATTCAAATGCACTGTAAGACTATCTCCAGCAGTTCCAATGACAGAATGCTAGGCTGCCAGTGTTTCTAATCTGCCATAGACATCAAAATATCAAGCAAAAACTTTAACACTGAAAGAAAGATTGTTCAGTTCTTCATTCTGAAGCAGGTTATTAGAGGAAGACTGACAAGAAAGTCTGCTTTTAAATGGTCACATTCCTATTAGGAAGAGAAAGAAATGTGATTTTTTTTTATTTGTAAAAGAAAATGAATGAATTAAAATTGATATTTTAGGTAAATATAATTATTGTCATCATAATCATTATCTTTGTGAGTCTAAATGACTGATTTGGAATAGAATGTTAGTAGAGTTCACATGTCACCTTAATTCTTTACTTTCATGCTTTTTCTTTTAAAAATTTGCTTTCTTTAGCTTTTGAGCTATTCAGAGATGCTGTTATCATCCTTTTCAGTTCACAGGCCTACATTATTCACTGTTCAAATATAATATAAAAACCCTAGAGCAGCTACTTTATGCTGAAATGTTTTTAGGTTTTTTTTTCGGGAGAAAAAAAATCGACCTTCTTATATACAGGAAACTGATATACAGAGATATTAGTTGATTCCATAGCACATAGGAATGCTGCGTGTACAGGAAACGTTAAAAAATGTTAATGCATGTATTACCTGGATCCACAATCACCGCCTATGGAAACAGCAGTCAAGAAATCAAATGATGCATTGTGCTGGACAAATCTGTTGCAAAAGACCTCTTTAAGGTGTTAAAAAGCAAAGAGTGACATCTTGAAGACTAAGGGGCACCTGATCCAAGCCATGGTATTTTTAATCATTTCATATGTATGGGAAAGCTGGACAACGAATAAGGAACAACAAAGAACAATTGATGCATTTGAGTTATGGTATTGGTGAAGAATACTAAGTATACCATGGACTGCCAGAAGAACAAATCTGTCTTAGAAGAAGTACAGCCAGAGTCCTCATTAGAAGTGTGGATGGCGAGATGTTGTCTCATATACTTTGGACATGTTGTCAGGAGTGATCAGTCCCTGGAGAAGGACTTCATACTTGGTAGAGGGTCAGCGAAAAAGAAGAAGACCCTCAGCCAGATGGAATGACACAGTGGCTCCAACAATGGGCTCAAACATAGCAACGATTGTGAGGATGGTGCAGGACAGGGTGGTGTTTCGTTCTGTTGTACATGCGGTTGCTATGAGTCAGAACCAACTCAATGACACCTAACAACAACAACAACATCTTGTGTGACTTCAGATATCGTCACTAAACTTATGAAAGACTATTTTGAATAGTAGCTCAAGCTAGATAGAAATTAGATGCTAAAATCAAGAAAAGGGTAAATGAGTGCTTATGTAGCTGTTAGAAAGACTATAAAAAATAAATTCATATCATTGAGATATGAGTTGAGATTTATTTCTATTCTCTTTTTCTGAAGTTTAAACATATTTTTGTTAGGTTAAATATAACAAAATATAGTAATTATAAATCAAGGATAACACTTCATGACCTGGGGCTTCTTAGGTTCACAAATGTGTGTGTGTATAGCTTTCAATTTTTGGCATGAATACAAAACTAAACTTTGATTCAAATGTATGAAAACCCTGGATTTTCTAGGCCACTCCAGCCTAATGATAAAAATCACATCAAAAGAGCAACAAAACTTAATTTTTCTGATACCCTATTACTATGCAGGAATTTCCCATTTAGTTCAATGAGTTTAAGAAGAAGGGGAAGAGGCAATAGATCTTTTTTTAAAAAAAAAATTTTTAAATGTGGGAAAATATATACACAACATAAAATTTGCCATTTTAACCATTTTCAAGTGTACAATCCAGTGGCATTAATCACTCTCACAATGCTGTGCAAACATCACTATTTGTTGGAGTTATGTATCTTAAATAGAAATATCCTTCTATCTTTTTTTTTTTTTTTGTCTAGCTAACTCCTAGTCACACATCAATGCCTAGAGATACCTAGGCAATAGATACCTCCTTTGGTAAGCCTTTCCTGACCCCGCCCCCCATTATTTAGATAGCCCACCTCTATACATCCATAAAACCCTATGCCTATGTCCTAATTTTCACAGTGCTGATTATAGAATTGCAATAACTGATTTACTTATCTGCTGCTCTCCACTCCTTCTTCATCATCTCCTCCTGCTTTCCCACTCCCAAATGACCATACACTCACTCACGACTATGAGATCTTCAAGTGCAAGGAATACGTTTTCATGACCTTTGAATTTCTCACACTTAGTATAATGTCTGGCATATAGTGGTGACCTACCAATATTTATTGAATGCTTAGGAAATGGTCATATCAGCTATCACCATTTTGTTATTTTCCTCCAGCTTGCTATTTGATGTCTCCTGTTGCTGCTAATACCCATCAGGAGTGCTGCTGCTAATAATAACCTTGTTATTAAGCAACCATTTTCTAAGCACATAGTTTTACTTGCACATCTATGACACATGTGGTTGTCCCAGTGACTGTCACAGGCATCCATACTCATTGAAGCACACCAAAAGCATCAATATTTTGTCCATCCTGTGTTTCAGTAGTTAACTCTAGCAGAGAAAGTACTCTTTAACTTCCACTGGTGTGATATCCTACTAAGTAGGGTATAGAGTACTGCTGCTCAGCACACTGAAGGATGTACAGATACTTTATTGAAGTAACTGTTTTCTCTTTTTGCTCTTGTATTACAGTCTCCTTATATGGAACCTCAGCCATGTGCGGGGGCAGAGCTACAGAAAATAGCACCTATGGCAAGCACTGAAATCATGCCCCTGCAGACGTATAGCAGGGCAACAAGTGCCCAGGGGCAATCTCTAAGTTGCCTGCCATTCCATTTCAAGATGAATAGTCGTTGATAGCAGCAACGTGTCAGCAGAATCGCCTTCCCCTTCTTGTCCAGCTGCCTCAGTCAGGCACTTTTCATATTTATGGCAGCTCAGAAATGTCATTCCATGCCTCAACTGGTGCCCCCCTGGACTTGCGCCCAGGGACAAGTGCCTCACTCTGCCCCCGTCGCTATGCCTCTGCGCCCCTGTCCAAACACCTGACACTCATCTTTTAGATAACTTTACCATAATACCAGCTCAAAAATACAATCCAAACTCATTAATCTTTTACTTAACCTGTTATGGCACTATAGGAAAATTCTACTGCAGCTTCCTTGCTTTCACTGATGAAAATTGGTGATATGCTCAAAGTCATTTTTTCCAGTTTCTTCTCTTTCTACACTCAGCAGAGCAAGATGACACATTCTACCTTGACCCATAAGGAGACTCTTATATATGAAAGCATTAGTTTTAACTTGCTGAATGATCTCTCACAGCTGTCGATGAAAACTGGGATGGTTAATAGAAACTGCTCAGTGGAGTCCTCTCTTCAAGTGGAACCCAGAACACATACCATACCTACCATACATGAGGTAGCCTCTGGCCATGTGTCCACAAGAGTTGAGCCAGGGAACCATGCTGAATAACAACCTATTGGTCATACTCAGTATCATACCTCCCCATCCATGCTCTTGTGTGCCTCGACTCCCTCTTCTTTTGGTTTGAATTTTACCACAGGACTTTCATGTAATAGATCCAGGCCAACTCACTCCCATAATACCTCCAGACATGATTGATTTCTAGAACAACCATAGCATAAGTTCTTAAGAGCCCAGCGAAATCTAACTGCAAACTAAGTCTTTACTATCATTTTCTAGAATATTTATTTATGCCATTGTTTGTTCATTTCAAATATATTTTTAAAGGTGGTAAAGGGGTAAATTTCTTAATCTGTAAGGATTACTTTTTTTACTAAATAGACTGAAGAAGTTTTGGACAAAGCTGGGAATTGGGGAAATGGGGTGTTTTGGAGAAAAGAGACTAGTGAAAAGAGCAAGAACCTCAAGAGTTCGTGTAGTCTATCTTCTTTTTTAGGCTACATTACACAAGAGAATACATTATAGGTGTTAAAGAGCCTATTTTTCTTCTTGGTGGGAAAAAAGGAGTTAGTATGGTAATAGCGGGAAAAAAGGAACCAGTGTATGGGTGAAAAAATTCACTCCCTTCCCTCTTTTAGAGGTGTTGGTAATAGCTACAGATGTGGCTGCTTCAAGACTAAGTAAGCCCTGGTAGGTGAATGTGTTCTACTTCAGCATCTCCATGGACTGATGACAGCATCTTGCCATCGGGGCCTTGGAAAGTTTGATTTACTCAATCCCTCACCATTAAGTGGAACCATAATTGCCAAGACATTTTAATCCATCTAGCTAAATCCTTCCTTGTAAATACTATTTTGGAACTCCAACTACTCTAGAGTTAAAAAAAAAAAATGAATCCCAAATATTCCCTGCAGGCTTTTTTTATTTTAGAAACTTAAAATCAGTAAGGGAAAAAAAGGTTCAAAAATTTTTTTTCATTCCATAAATGCTCCTCCACATGATTCAATTAGGACCAGCACCTGTGTATTTATCATAATTTTAAATTTAACTGGCAACATGTTTCATTGCCCTGAAGTATTGTGATTAAGTTGAGGTACATTAATAACAGCAAAACTTTTCAAGCTGGATTACCAAAATCTTAATGACTTTTATTGCCAAGATTTGACAAAGAGATTGTTTTTTCCAGTCTTCAATCCTTTCACCCTCTATTTAGTTTACCAAACACTGTAATTGCTGTTCTTGCACTGTCAGGAAGAATTTCATATCTCTTTGCAGAATTAAACTCATTGAGTTGGTATTTCACATGCCAGATCTGTAATTTTTTCTTATCCTTATCCTTCTTGCCTATTCACATTAGTGGAAACTGAGTAAAAGTATCAAGAGAACAAGAGCCCTCCCTTTGCTTGAGAACCAGGTAACAAGGGTACAGTTATCAGTGCTGGTAATATTACATCTCCAGGAGAATTTAAAGGATCACTTTTAATTATGGGTAGAGAAATAAACTTGGTGGGGCTATTACAGAGCTGAATTATTTGTAAAATTACAAGTCCCTTTGCAAACATTTTGGAAAATTGACCTTTACATGTTAGCATTATCATAAATATGTATTTTTAAAACGTACGCAATTAAAATATTGCCAACAATGTTAAAAACCTGAAATTACTGTGGATTGCAAAAAATTCTTTAGTATATATTCCTAGGACAAGGCAACAGCACTTTTTCACTTGGAATTTTAATTTGCAGATACAATATCTGTCTCCAAACAAATGTAATATAGCCTAACTTGCATCAGCATGTAACGTGCCAGCTAGGTGCTCCAGATAAGGTCCAAGATCCATTTCAGTGATGCATAAACAGTACTTGCAGAATGACAGCATTTCTTGGAGGTTTTAGGCTGGACATTGTCGATGCTTCTCATAGATTAAAAATTCTTCATTAAATCTTCCTAATAATATTACATGATATCTGTAAGTAAATCTTCATGTTTCCCAAGAGACAAACAAAAAAGAAATGGAGTATTATTAAAGAGATAGCATTACTAATTTTTCTATTTTTGATTGACTCCTTTTTTTGTATAGTATTTACTTCACAGCCTTTAATTTTTTTTTTCTGAACAATAAGCCAAACCAAATATATGGCAAGTACACAGTGTGATTTAGACTTTCTACTGGTCAGTGCTTTTTCACACTGTTATTGGGAACATCATGGTATTGGCTCTAAAACAAATAACTAAAATTCAAGAAGGGTTGCATCATGAGCGTATAGTCAAAGTATCTTAACCCATACCCCAACCCAGTGCCGTCGAGTCAAAAGTATCTTATGGGGGAAAAAAGACTTGTAAAACCCCATGTAAATAAAATAAACCCAAAACCCCTGTAATATTCTATTTAGATACTCCTTTGAGACAAGTAACTTACATTTAAAAGCTTTGTACAGGGATCTATTTTTCGAATTGTTGTCTGCTTGAATGGCTTTCTGTGCTCTCACAAGGGAACAATAGAATGGCCCTTTCTTGTAAGAGCTATTGCTTCTGCTGTATTGAGAGCCTGCATTGATGGATCGTTATTGCCGATCATAGTTAAATCTGAAAGATGCTGCTATTTAGTGAGATCCCAAATTTGAAAATGTGATGAGCACATATGAAGCTATTCAAAGAATCATTGGTCCTGAAATAAGGACACTGTGTTGGCTTCCCTTCTCACCAATCTGATTTCTTAGAAGACTATTTTTTAGAGCTTTAGATTTACAGAAAAACTGCACAGAAAATACAGCAAATCCCCATATGCCCCTACACCATTTCTCTTATTATTAACATCTTGCATTATTGTGGTACATTTGTTACAATTGATAAACCAATAGTGATGAATTACTATTAACTGAAGTCCATAGTTTACATTAGAATTTACTCTTTGTGTTGTACAGTTCTATGGGTTTTGACAAATACATGATGTCACGGGTCCATCATTACAGTATATCATACAGAATAGTTTCATTGTCATGAAAATGTCCTGTGCTTCAGCTCTTTATACCTTCTCCCCTTTACCTGAACCCTGGCAAATATGAATCTCGTCACTGTCTTTATAGTTTTACCTTTTCCAGAAAAATGTTAGATAGTTGGAATCATAGAGTATGCAGCCATTTCAGACTGGTTTCTTTCACTGAGCATAATGCATTGAAGGTTTCTCCACATCTTTTCATGACTTGATAGCTCATTTCTTTTTATCACTGAATAATACTCCATTGTATGGATGTATTCCAGTTTGTTTACCCATTTACCTATTGAAGGACAACTTGGTTGCTTCCAATTTTTAGCAATTACGCAAAGAAAAGCTGTAAATATTTATGTGCAGGTTTTTGCATGGACATGTTTTCAACTCCTTTAAATATCTAGGAGCACAATTGCTCAATGTTATGGTAAGACTGTATTTAGCTTTGTGACAAACTGTCAAGCCATCTTCCAAGGTGGATGTTCCATTTTTCATTCTCACCAGCTATGAATGGGAGTCCCTATTGCTCCACATCTTCACAGCATTTGCTGTTAGTATTTTGGATGTTGGCTATTCTGTGTGTAGTGGTATTTCATTGATGTTTTACTTTTCAATTTCCTAATGGCATATAAGCATTATTTCATATGCTTATATGCCATTTGCATATCTTCTTTGGTCAGGTGCCTATTCAGACCTTCTCCCCATTTTTTAATTGAGTTGTTGTTTTCTTATTGTTGAGTTTTAGGAGTTCCTTGTATACAAGTCGTCTGTCAGGTCTATGTTTTGCAAATATTTTCTTTCAGTCTGTGGCTTGTCTTTTTATTCTCTTAACACTATCTTCCAGAGAGGTTACCTTTTTAATATTAGGAAATTACAACTTATCAGTTTTTTCTTTCATGGATTGTGATTTTAGTGTTGTGTCTAAAAGGTCATTGCCAGACTTGCTGGAAGATGACAGCCTGAGCAGGTGCATGCTCTCATCTTCCCCTCATGATCAGCAAGGAAAACAACTAGAAATCTGTAAGCTCAACTCTGTAAGAAATACGAAAAGCAAGCAGAGGGTAGCAGCAATTAAGGAAATACTGAATCAGAGGTGGGGCCAAGACGGCTAACTAGTCAGAAGCTTCCGCTGAACCCTCTTGCAACAAAGACCCAAAAAAAAACAAGTGAATTGATTACATATATAATAATCTACGAACCCTGAGCATCAAACACAGAACTAAGGAATTGACCTGAGTGACAGAGGAGCAAGAGACTGTACAGAAGCAGCCATGAGTTGCCGAACCCATGCAGCACCTCAACTATGATTCCTTGGTGCTGTTCTTTGGTGCGAATGCAGCGAGGCTGATGGCAGCTTCCTGAGACACGGTAAGCATGGGACACAGCCCTAACCCCCTGGGGCAATCTCGGCGGGGACCCAGCCAGCACACACAGGCTACATGGGCCTCTGGAATCTGAGATAAAATAGTGCATTTGACACAAGATAAGTGATTTTGTCTAATTAACAGCACGGATCTAATAACTCCTTCTGAAAGTACTCTCTCCTGCCTATCTGGTCCCTCCCCTCCCTGCCTCAGCCAACTTCATTAACATTTGAATTCCCTGGGCCTGAGATAGAAGGAGCTGTGCTTTTTCTGACATTTTCTCCTGGCCTGGGAGAAGGAGCAAATATAACAAACAGGAAAAATACTTTCCTGACTACCTTAAACTGGGAGCTCAGAGCAGAAGCGGCTCCAGTCCAGGCATGAGCGATCCACAGACTTTGGCTTTTACCCCTACATGGAACCAGGTGGCTATTATAAAGCAAAAGCAAATCTGTTAGAGGTCTGACTGTAATTGTTCCAGCTGTGTGGTGGACACCCAGGTTTTGGAGGTCTGACACTGCTCTACCTATTAAACAGAGCCCTCACTGACCCACAGCAGGGACCTGAGGGCTGAGGCTCCATCCACACCACCTAGCCACCCGTGAAAGAGGTCTGAGGATAGTGGTACCTACCAGTCTTTACAGGTATAAGCATTGGGTGCCTAAAGTACAGCTGCAGAGCCCACCCACCAGAGTGCTCTAGAGAAGAGAGATGCTCCTTCCTCACTGACACTTGGGGGAAGGCTGTCAGCACACTGCCCTCATCAGAGTGTGACCTCCTGCCACTACCAGAAACCAGTGCATACACCCATCACCATTACTCCTCAAAGATAGTAGGTGAGAGCCTACACCACACACTAGGTGACCAACTATCAGGACACCTGAGCTGAATCTATTCAAGAATAGTGAATGGACTCATACGCTTATATACCTGGTAACAGCTCTAACGACCTGGTAACAGGACATTAGTGCTTCAAAGGTGCCAATAACCAAGTTAGCTCACTCTAGTAGCCTATCTGGGTATATTGAAACAAAATAAAGCAAGAAGATAGGACACAGTGAGCAAGAATAAAATAAATTATTACAATAACTTATAGATGGCTCAGAGACAGTAGTCAATATCAAATCACATAAAAGAGCAGACCATGATTGCTTCTACAAACTCCCAAAACAGAGAATCAAGATCTCTCCCTGATGAAGATGTATTCCTAGAATTGCCATATGTAGAATACAAAAGATTAATACACAGGATGCTTCAAAACATCAGGAAAAAATCAGGCAATATACAGAAAAAGCCAAGGAACACACAGATAAAACAGTTGAAGAAATCAAAAAGATTATTCAAGAACATAATGAAAAATTTAATAAGCTACAAAAATCAATAGAGAGGCGGCATTCAGAAATTCAAATGATTAACAATAAAATTACAGAATTAGACAACTCAATAGGAAGTCATAGGAGCAGAATTGACGAAGTGGAATGCAGAATAAGGGAGATGAAGGATAAGGCTCTTGCAACCAATATATTTGAAGAAACATCAGATAAAAGAATTTAAAAATGAATAAACTTTAAGGATCATGTGGGTCTCTATCAGGAAGAGTAACTTGTGAGTGATTGGAATTCCAGAACAGGAAGGGATAACAGAAAATACAGAGAGAATTGTCGAAGATTTGTTAGCAGAAAATTTCCCTGACATTGTGAAAGATGAAAGGATATCTATCCAAGATGCTTGTTGAATCCCATACAAGGTAGATCCCGAAAGAAAGTCACCAAGACATATTATAATCAAACTTGCCAAAACCAAAGATAAAATTTTAAAAGCAGCCAGAGATAAGCAAAAAGTCACCTACAAAGGAGAATCAATAAGAATAAGGTCGGACTAATCCACAGAAACCATGCAGACAAGAAGGCAATGGGATGACATATATAGAGTACTGAAGGAGAAAAATTGCCAGCCAAGAATGATATATCCAGCAAAACTGTCTCTCAAATATGAAGGTGAAATTAAGTCATTTATAGATAAACATAAGCTTGGAGAATTTGCAAAAACAAAGCCAAAACTGCAAGAAATACTAAAGGGAATTCTCTGGTTAGAAAATCAATAATATCAGATACCAACACAACACTAGGACACAGAACACAGCATCCTGATATCCACTCAGATGAGGAAATCACAAAAATAAAATAAGGTAAAAAAAAAAAAACCCTCAAACCAGGGAATCACTGATGTCATTATGTAAAAGCTGACAATAATCAATAAAGAGGTACCAAATACAGTAGGCATAGATGTTCCATATGGAGAGGAAATCACGGTGATATAGGGAGATACAAGTTAGGTCTATACCTAGAAAAATAGGGGTAAATATTAAGGTAACCACAAAGAAGACTAACAATCCCATATTTCAAAATAAAAACCAAGATAAACATAAAGACTCAGCAAAAACCAATTCAACCATGATGAAAAAAAGAACACAAAATTTACAAAGAAAAACTTCTCAGCACAAAAAAGTAAGTGGAAAAATGAAACTGTCAACAACACACACAAAAAGACAACAAAATGATAGAACTAAACTCTTACCTATCTATAATTACACTGAGTGTAAATGGACTAAACACGTGAATAAAGAGACACAGAGTTGCAGACTGAATAAAAAAACATAATCCAGCTATACGCTGCCTAGAAGGGACTCATCTTAGAATTAGAGACACAAACAAGATAAAACTCAAAGGATGGAAAAAATATACCAAGGAAACAACAATCAAAAAAGAGCAGGAGTTGCAATATTAATTTCTGAAAAAATAGACTTCAAAGTTGAATCCACCACAAAGGATAAGGAAGGACACTATACAATGATTAAAGGGACAATTTACCAGAAAGATATAACCATATTAAATATTTATGCACCCAATGACAGGGCTGCAAGATACATAAAACAAAGTCTAACCGCATTGAAAAGTGAGATAGACAGCTCCACAATTATAGTAGGAGACTTCAACACACCACTTTTGGTGAAGGACAGGACATCCAGTAAGAAGCTCAATAAAGACACGGAAGATCTAAATGCCACAATCAACCAACTAGACCTCATAGACATATACAGAACATTCCACCCAACAGCTGCAAAGAATACATTCTTTTCTAGTGCACATGGAACATTCTTTAGAATAGACCACATATTAGGACATAAAGCAAGCTTTTGCATAATCCAAAATATAAAAATATTGCAGAGCATCTTCTCAGGCCATAAGGCCATAAGTAGAAATCAATAACAGAAAAACCAGGGAAAAGAAATCAAACACTTGGAAACTGAACAATACCCTGCTCAGAAAAGACTGGGTTATAGGAGACATTAAGGATGGAATAAAGAAATTCATAGAATCCAACGAGAATGAAAACACTTCCTATCAGAACCTTTGGGACACAGTGAAAGCAGTGCTCAGAGGTTAATTTATAACAATAAATGCACACATACAAAAAGAAGGGCCAAAATCAAAGAACTGTCCCTACAACGTGAACAAATAAAAAGAAAACAACAAAAGAAACACTCAGGCACCAGAAGAAAGCAAATAATAAAAATTAGAGCAGAATTAAATGAATTAGAGAACAGAAAAGAAATTGAAAGAGTTAACAGACCAAAACTCATTCTTTGAAAAAATTATCAAAATTCATAAACCATTGGCCAGACTCACAAAAGAAAAACAGGAAACAAATAACCCGAATAATAAATGAGATGGGTGATATCACAACAGACCCAACTGCAATTAAAAGAATCGTATCAGATTATTGCCAAAAATTGTACTCGAACAAATTTGAAAACCTAAAAGAAATGGATGAATTCCTAGGAATACACTACCTATCTAAACTAACACAAACTCAGGTAGAACAACTAAGAAACCCGTAACAAAAGAAGAGATTAAAAAGGTAATCAAAAAACTCTCAACAACAACAAAAACATGCCCTGGCCCAGACACCTTCACTGCAGAGTTCTACCAAACTTTCAGAGAAGAATTAACACCACCACTATTAAAGGTATTTCCAAGCATAGAAAAGGATGGAATACTCCCAAACTCATTCTATAAAGCCAGCATATCCCTGATACCAAAACCAGATAAAGACACCACAAAAAAAGAAAATTACATACCTATATCCATCATGAACTTAGATGCAAAAATCCTCAATAAAATTATAGCCAATAGTATTCAAAAACATAACAACAAAAAAAATTCACCATGACCAAGTGGGATTCATACCAGGTATGCAGGGATAGTTTGACATTAGAAAAACGATTAATGTAATCCACCATATAAATAAAACAAAAGACAAGAACCACATTATTTTATCAATTGATATGGAAAGGCATTTGACAAAGTCCAACACCCATTCATAATAAAACCTCTCAGCAAAACAAGAATAGAAGGAAAATTCCTCAACATAATAAAGGGCATTTATACAAAGCCAACCACCAACATCATCCTAAATGGAGAGATTCTGAAAGCACTCCCCTTGAGAATGGGAACCAGACAAGGAAGCCCCTTATCACCACTCTTATTCAACATTGTGCTGGAGGTCCTAGCCAGAGCAGTTAGGCTAAATAAAGAAATAAAGGGCATCCGGATTGGCAAGGAAGAAGTAAAAGTATCTCTATTTGCAGATGACATGATCTTATACACAGAAAACCATAAAGAATCCTCAAGAAAACTACTGAAACTAATAGAAGAGTTCAGTAGAGTATCAGGATACAAGATAAACATACAAAAATCAGTTGGATTCCTCTACACCAACAAAATGAACATTGAAGAGGAAATCACGAAATCAATACCCTTTACAGTAGCCCCCAAGAAGATAAAATACTCAGGAGTAAACCTTACCAGAGATGTAAAAGACCTTTACAAAGAAAACTACAGGACACTACTGCAAGAAACAAAAAGTGGAAAAACATACCTTGCACATGGATAGGAAGGCTTAACATTGTAAAGATGTCTATTCTACCTAAAGCCATCTGTAGATTTAATGCAATTCTGATCCAAATTCCTATGACACTTTTCAATGGGATGGAGAAACAAATCACCAACTTCACATGAAAGGGAAAGAGGCCCCAGATAAGTAAAGCTTTACTGCAAAAGAAGAACAAAGTGGGAGGCCTCAATCTACCTGGTTTTAGAACCTATTATACCCTCACAGTAGTCAAAACAGCGTGGTACTGGTACAACAACAGATACATAGACCAATGGAACAGAATTGAAAATCCAGACTTAAATCCACCCACATATGAGCAGTTGATAGTCGACAAGGGCCCCAAAACAGTTAAATGAGGAAAAGACAGTCTTTTTAACAAATGGTGCTGGCATAGCTGGATATCCATCTGCAAAAAAATGAAACATACCCATACCTCACACCATGCACAAAAACGAACGCAAAATGGATCAAAGACCTAAACATAAAATCTAAAACGATAAAGATCATGAAAGAAAAAATAGGGACAAAGGTAGGAGCCCTAATACATGGCATAAACAGTATATAAAACATTACTAAAAATGCAGAAGAGAAACCAGATAACTGGGAGCTCCTAAAAATAGAACATCTGTGCTCATCCAAAGACTTCACCAAAAGCATAAAAAGACTACCTACAGACTGGGAAGAAGTTTTTAGCTATGACATTTCTGGTCAGCGCCTGATCTCTGATATCTACATGATACTGCAAAAACTCAACTACAAAAAGACAAATAACCCAATTAAAAAATGGGCAAAGGACGTGAACAGGCACTTCATTAAAGAAGACATTCAGGCTGCTGACAGATACATGAGGAAATGCTCACGATCACTAGCCATTAGAAAAATGCAAATCAAAACTACAATGAGATTCTCATTCCAACAAGGCTGGCATTAATCCAAAGAACACAAAATAATAAATGTTGGACAGGCTGTCGAGAGATTGGAACACTTCTACACTGCTGGTGGGAATGTAAAATGGTACAACCACTTTGGAAATCGATTTGGCACTTCCTTAAACTAGAAATAGAACTACCATACGATTCAGCAATCCCAGTGCTTGGACTATATCCTAGAGAAATAAGAGCCTTTACACGAACAGATATATGCACACCCATGTTTATTGCAGCACTGTTTACAATAGCAAAAAGATGGAAGCAACCAAGGTGCCCATCAATGGATGAATGGATAAATAAATTTATAGTATATTCACTCAATGGAATATTATGCATCGATAAAGAACAATGATGAATCCATGAAACATTTCATAACATGGAGGAATCTGGAAGGCATTATGCTGAGTGAAATTAGTCAGAGGCAAAAGGATAAATATTGTATAAGACCACTATTATAAGAATTGGAGAAATAGTTTAAACAGAGAAGAAAATATTCTTTGATGGTTATAAGAGGGGGAGAAAGGGAGAGGGGTTTTCACTAATTAGATAGTAGATAAGTTTTATTTTAGGTGAAGGGAAAGACAACACACGGTACAGGAGAGGTCAACACAACTGGCCTACACCAAAAGTAAAGAAGTTTCCTGAAGAAACTGAACACTTCGAAGGCCAGCGTAGCAGGAGCAGGGGTTTGGGGACCATGGTTTCGGGGGACATCTAAGTCAATTGACATAATAAAGCCTATCATGAAAACATTCTGCATCCCACTTTGGATAGTGGCTTCTGGGGTCTTAAACACTCGCAAGCGGCCATTTAAGATGCATCAATTAGTCTCAACCCACCAGAAGCAAGGAATAATGAAGAACACCAAGGAAACAAGGTAAATATGAGCTCAAGAGACAGAAAGTACCACATAAACCAGAGACTACATCGGTCTGAGACTGGAAGAACTAGATGGTGCCTGGCCACAACCGATGACTGCCCTGACAGGAACACAACAGAGAACCCCTGAGGGAGCAGAAGAGCAGTGGAATGCAGACCCCAAACTCTCATAAAAAGACTCGACATAATGGTCGGACTGGGACTAGAAGGACCCTGGAGGCCATGGTCCCCAGGCTTTTTGTTAGCTCAAGACAGGAACCATTCCCAAAACCAACTCTTCAGACAGGGATTGGACTGGAATATGGGATGGAAAATGATACTGCTGAAGAACGAGATTCTTGGACCAAGTAGACACATGAGACTATTTTGGCATCTCCTGTGTGGAGGGGAGATAAGACGTCAGAGAGGGCCAGAAGCTGCCCGAATGGACACGAGGAGGAGAGAGAGTGGAGGGAAGGACTGTCCTGTCTCATTAGGGGGAGAGCAAGTAGGAGTGTACAGCAAGGTGTATGTAAATTTTTGTATGAGCGACTGACCTGATTTGTAAACTTTCATTTAAAGCACAATAAAAATTAATTTAAAAAGAAAATACTGAATCAAGAAAAAGGCTACTTTTAAACAGTGAAAAAAAAAAAGAAACTTTTTTTCACCTACTGTCTCTGTCGCTATCCCTCTGGGCACAGTGGTAGCAGTAGTCTGCATTTTCAGAGAGGACACCTGATCTCTGGCCTTGGAATGAAAAGTGCAGACTTTGTTGGTGACAATTGTGTGTGTGTGTGTGTGTATGTTCTTACCTGTTTGGAGGCTGCATGAAAAACTGAAGCAGGGTGCTCTCTTTGGTTTGGTTTGGTTTGCCTGGGAGATACCATGGGACAGTGGAGGGAGTGGCAAGCGAAATCTGAAGTATGTAACCTCCCTTAATCGCCTGGGACTAAAAAGTGTGATTGGAGCATACAATAAACTCATAAGATCTGAAGAACTTTCTTACAAAAAGTTGTGCTTTCAAAAGCCCTGGGTATACAGGGGTTTTAAGAAATCCACACACATTTTCAGGGAAAAATATTTATGCAACAAATACCTAAGAATGTTCTATGCTTTCACCTAGGGTGGATCCTTAAGCATACTTCAGCAAGCCTAAGGGTTGAAAGAGGGGCCTGACACCTTGATGCAGAGCCAGACTGCAAAGATTGAGACAGGTGTCTTTTTTCTTCCTTCCTTTCTTTCTTTTTTCTCTTCTCTACAGTACGAGAAAATTTCCTTCAAAGTGCTAGTTGGGCACAGGCAGAGGAACAAAGTTCTTGGTGTTTACACACATTCAGGAAGGC
The DNA here is from genome assembly GCF_024166365.1 of Elephas maximus indicus. NCBI lineage: Eukaryota > Metazoa > Chordata > Mammalia > Proboscidea > Elephantidae > Elephas > Elephas maximus. The sequence goes on along the minus strand of NC_064846.1, from coordinate 78,889,424 downwards.
AGAGATTGTAAAAATAGTTAGGTGAGGTTGCTGTCCATATGGACTAAAATAACCCTCACCAATAATAATAAAAAAAACCCCAAAACTTAGGGAAAGGAAAAAATCTGAGTCTCAAAGTTAATAAACTAATATTCAAAAGTCCAAGTTTCAACAAAAATAAGGAGGCAGGATAGTCCATTCGCAAGAAGAATGGATTCATAAGATGAAAATGAAGTGATAGAAACTGTCCCTATGGAAGTCCAGACCAGGAGACCTTTTTTTTCTTTTTTTTTATTGTGCTTTTAGTGAAAGTTTACAAATCAAATCAGTCTCTCGTAAAAAAAATTTATATACACCTTACTATATACTCCTAGTTGCTCTCCCCCTAATGAGACAGCACACTCCTTCTCTCTACCCTGTATTCCCATGTCCATTCAGCCAACTTCTGTCCCCCTCTGCCCTCCCATCTTGCCTCCACACAGGAGCTGCCCACATAGTCTCATGTGTCTACTTGAGCTAAGAAGCACATTCCTCACCAGTATCATGTCTTATAGCCCAGTCTAAGCTTTGTCTGAAGAGTTGGCTTCTGGAATGGTTTTAGTTTTGGGCTAACAGAGAGTCCAGGGGCCATGTCTTCAAGGGTTCCTCCAGTCTCAGTCAGACCATTAAGTCTGGTCTTTTTACTAGAATTTGAAGTCTGCGCCCCACTTTTCTTTTGCTCCATCAGGGACTTTCTGTTTGTTCCCGGTCAGGGCAGTCATTGGTGGCAGCTGAGCACCATCTAGTTCTTCTGGTCTCAGGCTGATGTAGTCTCTGATTTATGTGGCCCTTTCTGTCTCTTTGTTTTTTTTTTCTGTCTCTTGGACTCATATTTCCCTTGAGTCTTTTGTGTTCTTCATTCTCCTTTGCCCCAGGTGGGTTGAGACCAACTGGTGCATCTTAGATGGCCTCTTGCTAGCTTTTAAGACCCTAGATGCCAATCACCAAACTGGGATGCAGAACAATTTCTTAATAAACTTTTTATGCCAGTTGAATTAGATGTCCCCTGAAACCGTGGTCCCCAGACCCTGCCCCTGTTACTCTGTTCCTGTAAGTGATTGGTTGTATTTGGGAAACTTCTCAACTTTGACCAGAAGACTTTAAAACAACATCATTAAATATGCTCAAAGAACTAAAGGAAAACCTGGGCAAAGAGCTAAAAGAACTCAGGAAAAATGATATAAGAATGTCGACAAAGATATAGACAGTATAAAAGAAACCAAACAGAAGTACTGGAGCTGAACATTACAATAAATGAAATAAAAAATTTACTCTAGGGGATCAACAGCAGATTTGAGCAGGCAGAAGAAAGAAAGAATCAGTGAACTAGAAGATAAGACCATTGAAATTGAGTCTGAGGAGCAAAAGAAAAAAGAAAGAACAAGAGAGAAAAAAATGAACAGATTCTAAGGTAATTGTGGGACACCATTGAGCAAATAAGCATATGCATCACGGGAATCCCAGAAAGAGAAGGGACAGAAAAATTATTTGAAGAAATAATGCCTGATAACTTTCCAAATTTGATGAAAAATATGAAGCCACAAATCCAAGAGGCTCAACAAACACTTAGGAAGGTTAAACCAAAAAAGAGTTACACCGAGACAATTATAATCAACTTCTTGAAAACTAAAGATAAAAGAATTCTGTCAGCAATAAGAGAGAAGCAAATCATCACATGGAAGTGGTCCTCAATAAGATTAAGTGCCAATTTCTCTTCAGAAACCTTGGAAACCAGAATCCAGTGGGATAAGATATTTAAAGTGCTGGTAGAAAAGAACTGTCAACCGAGGACTCTATATCTGCCAACACTGTCTTTCAAAAATGAGGGCAAAATTAAAACATTCACACATAAACAAAAGCCAAGGGTGTTCATTACAACTGGATCTACTCTACAAAAAATGGTAAAGGGAGTGTTTCAGATTGAAATAAAAGGACACTAAACAGTAACTCAAAGAGGTACATAAAAAAAAAGATGCCCAATAGAGCTAATTTTATGGGAAATATAAGGGCTACTTTTATGATATTTTTGGTTTGTAACTATAGCAGATATGTCCTACATGATTTTAGAAACTCATAAAAATAACTATAAATCTTTTTTATTGGATATGTAATGCATAAAGATGTAATTTGTGATCACAACCTTATAAAAGGGGGAGGAACTATATAGGAATACACTTTTCATATGTTATTGAAGTTAGTATCAATTTAACTAGGTTGTTATAATATTAGGAAGTTAAATGTTATCCTCAACAAAGAGAATATCTAAGTAGACACAAATGAAAAGGGGAAGGGAATCATGATACTTACTACAAAAAATCAACTAAACACACATGATGGCAGTATTTGGAGGAAATGAGGGATAAAAAATATAGCAAAGGGGCAGAAGTAAGTCCTTCCTTATCAGTAATTACCTTAAATATAATGCATTTAACTCTCCAATCAAAAGGCAATGAATGGGAAAACGAATTTTAAAAAAGGATCCATCTGTATGCTGTCTACAAGGAATACATCCTAGACCCAAAGACACAAATATGTTGAAAATGAAAATATGTAAAAAATGCTATATGTAGATACCAGGAATAGAGAGCTGGGGTGGCTATATTATTACAAGAAAAGGAACTTTAGTCAAATCTGTTATCAGAGACAAAGAAAAACATTGTACAATGATAAAAGGATCAATTTATCAAAAAGACTTAACAATTGAAAATACATATGCACTTAACAGCAGTGCCCCCAAATATATGAAAGAAATACTGACAGATTTGAAAGGAGAAATAGATAGTTCTACAATAATAGTTGGAGGCTTCAATACACCACTTTCAGTAACTGATAGAACATCTAAAAAGGTGATAAATAAGGAAATAGAGGATTTTTTTTTTATAAACCAACTAGACGTAAAAACATGCATAGAACACTCCACCCAACAACAAGATACACATTATTCCTCAGTGCGCATAGATCATTCTCCAGGGTAGACCATGTGCTAGGTTACAAAAGAAGTCTCAATAAAATTTAAAAATATTGAAATCTTGCAGAGTATCTTCTCTGACCACATGGAATGAAACTAGAAATTAGTAACAAAGAAAAGTATGTGAAAATTAAACAACACAATTCAACAACTAATGGGAGAAAGAAGAAATCACAAGGGATATCAGAAAATGCCTAGAGAAAAATGAAAATGAAAGCACGACATACCAAAATTTGTGGGATACAGTGAAGGCAGTGTTCAGAGCGAAATTTATGCGAGTACATTCCCACATTAAAAAAGAATAAAGATCTCAAATAAAACAAAAAACCTAACTTTACAACTTTAGGAAGTAGAAAAAGAAGAGCAAATTAACCTAAAGCTATGAGAAGCGAGGAAATAACAAAGATCAGAGCAAAGATAAATGAGATAGAGAACAGAAAAACAACAAAGTGAATCAACAAAACTAGAAGTTCTTTGAAAAAATTGATACATATTTAGCTAGAATGATAAAGAAAAAAAGAAGATGCGAATAACCAAAAAATGTATATTACTACCGACCCTACAGATGTAAAAGAGGATAAGAAGAAAATATTATGAACAATGTACATTAAAAATTAGATTACATAGATGAACTGGAAAAATTCCTAGAAACGCAAACTACTTAAATTGACTCAAAAATAAATAGAAAATTTCAACAGATGCATAACAAGAAAAAAGATTAAATAAGCAAGCAAAAACTGTCCAAAAAAGTGAAGTCTTGAACAAGAAGTCTTCACTGTGAAGTTACCAAACATTTAAAGAAGAATTGACACCAATTCTTCTTAAACTCTACCAAAAGATAAAAGAGGGGGAACACTTCCTAATTCATTCTATGAGGCCAGCATTACCCTAATACCAAAACCAAACAAATACACCACAACAAAATAAAACTATAGGCCAATATCCCTTATGAATATAGATGCAAAAATCCTCAACGAAATACTAGCAAACGAAATCCAACAACATATTTAAAGGATTATACACAATGACCAAGTGGGATAGATCCCAAGAATACAAGAGTGGTTCAACAGCAGAAAATCAATCAATATAATGTACTACATTAATGGAACAAAGGAAAAGAACCGCTTGCTCATCTCAGTTGATGTAGAAAAGGCATTTAATAAAAAAAAATACACCTTTTAATGATTAAAACATTCAACAAGCTAGGAATAGAAGGGAAATTCCTCAATCGGATAAAGGGCATTTATGAAATACCACTGCTGATCAACTCAACAGCAATGGATTAATAATATCGTACTCAATGGAGAAAGAAAACTTTCCACTTAAGATCAGCAACAAGACAAGGATGCTCACTGTCACCATTATTATTCAATACTGTGTTCGAAGTTCTAACCAGAGCAATTAGGCAAGAAAAAGAAATAAAAGGAATCTAAATTGGAAAGGAAGAACTAAAACTATCCCTTTTTGCACATGACATGATCCTATGTATAGAAAACCCAAAAGAATCCACAACAAAGGTAGTAGAGTTAATAAATGTATTCAGCAAAGTTGCAGAGTACATTATCAACACACAAAAATCAGTTATGTTCCCATACAACAGCAACAAACAGTCTAAAATAGAAATTTAAAAAAGAATTCCATTTCCAACACTGTCTAAAAGAGTAAAACACCCAGGAATAAATTTAACCAGATAGGTAAGTTTTGTACACTGAAAGCTATAAAACATTGCTGAAAGAAATTAAAGAAGACCTAAATGAATGAAAAGCCGTGCTGTGCTCTTAGAGTGGAAGACTTAACGTTGTTAAAATGTCAATACCACCCAAAGAAATCTACTTATCCTACACGATCTCCATAAAAATTCTGAGTTTTTTTGCAGAAATGGAAAAGCCTATCCTTAAGTTCCTATGGAATGGTAAGGGGTCCAAAAGAATCTTGAAAAAGAAGTATCTTGAAATAGAAGAATCTTGAAAAAGAAGAATAAAGGAATCACACTTTCCAAATTCAAAGCATGCAATAAAGCCATAGTTTTTAATCTGGTACTGGTATAAGGATAGACAATTGAGGGACCAGAAAGAAACCCTATACCTCTACACTCAAATGATTTTCAACCAAAGTGCCAACTCCTTTCAACGAGGAAAAAATAGACTCTTCAATCAATTGTGCAGGGACAACTAGGTAGACATATGCAATAGAATAAAGTTGGACCAATACTTCACACCTTATATGGAAATTAACTGAAAATGGATCAGTGATCTAAATATAAGAATGAAACCCATAAAACACTTAGAAGAAAACGTGAATAATGCTTCAGGACCTGGTTTTTGATAATGGATTCTTAGATATGACACCAGAAGCAAGAGCAACAAAAGATAAAATAGATAAATTGCATTTCATCGAAATTAAAAACTTTTGTGCATTAAAGGACTTCACTAGCAAAGTGAAGGAGCAACATATTTAGTAACTAAATATATGATAAATGCTTAATATACAGAATATGTAAAGAACTACAAGAGCAAAACAATGCAATTTAAAAAATGGACAAAGAACTTAAATAGACACTTCTCCAAAGAAGATATACAGATGGCCAATAAGAACTTGAAAAGATGGTCAATATTGTTAGTCATTGTTGTTGCTGTTAGGTGCCGTCCAGTCGATTCCGACTCATAGAGACCCTACATACAACAGGACTATGTACAACACTGTCCAGCCTGATTCCATCCTCACACCTTTACTGTGTTTGAGCCCATTGTTGCAGCCACTAGGTCAAGCCACCACGTTGAGGGTCTTCCTCTTTTTGGCTAACCCTGTACTTTACCAAGCATGCAGTGCTTCTCCAGGGATTTGTCCCATAACATGTCGAAAGAATGTGAGATGAAGCCTTGTCATCCTTGCTTCTAAGGAGCATTCTGGGAAAATTTCTTCCAAGACAGATTTGTTCATTTTTCTGGCAGTCCATTGTATTTCAATATTCTTCACCAACACCATAATTCAAAGGCATCAATTCTTCTTCAGTCTTCCTTATTCATTGTCTAGCTTTCACATGCATACGAGGCAATTAAAAATACCATGGCTTGAGTCAGGTGCACCTTAGTCCTCAAAGTGATATCTTTGCTTCTTAACACTTTAAAGAGGTCTTTTGCAGCATATTTGCCCAATGCAATATGTTCTTTGATTTCCTGACTGCTGTTTCCATGGGCATTGATTGTGGATCCAAGTAAAATGAAATCTTTTTTTTTTATGCTTTAGGTGAAAGTTTACAGCTCAAGTTAGTTTCTCATACAAAAATTTATACACACATTTTTATGTGACCCTAGTTGCTATCCCTATAATGTGACAGCACTCTCCTCCTTTCCACACCAGATTTCCCATGTCCATTCAACCAGCTCCTATTCCTTTCTGCCTTCTCATCTTGACTCCAGACAGGAGCTGCCCATTTAGTCCCCTGTATCTACTGGAACTAAGAAGCACACTCTTCACAAGTATCATTTTATGTCTTATAGTCCAGCCTAATCTTTGTCTGAAAACTTGGCTTTGGGAATGGTTTTAGTTCTGGATTATCAGAGAGTCTGGGGGCCATGTCTTCAGGGGTCCCTCCAGTCTCAGTCAAACCGTTAAGTCTGGTCTTTTTACTAGAAATTGACCTCTCCACCTCATTTTTCTCCTTTGTCAGGGACTCTCTGTTGCGTTCCCTGTCAGGGCAATTATTGGTGGTATCCCTGCACCATCTGGCTCTTCTGGTATCAGGCTGATAGAGTCTCTGGTTTATGCGGCCCTTTTTATCTCTTGGGCAAATAGTGTCTTTGGTGTTCCTCATTCTTTGCTCCAGGTGGGTTGGGACCAATTGATGCATCTTACATGGCCACCCGCTAGCTTTTAAGACCCTAGATGCCACTCACCAAAGTGGGATGCAGAACATTTTCTTAATAAACTTTGTTATGCCAATTGACATAGATGTCCCCTGAAACCGTGGTCCCCATGCTACTCTGTTCCTTGAAGTGTTTGGTTGTGTTCAGGAAACTTCTTAGCTTTTGGTTTAGCACAGTTGTGCTGACTTCCTCTGTATTGTGTGTTGTCCTTCCCTTCACCTAAGATAATTCTTGTCTACTATTTACTTTTTTTTTAATTTACTTAGTAAATTCCTCTCTACCTCCCTCTCCACCCTCATAGCCATCAAAGAATGTTTTCTTCTCTGTTTGAACCCTTTCTTGAGTTCTTATAATAGTGGCCTCAGACAGTATTTGTCTTTTTGTGACTAATTTTACTCAGCATAATGCATTCCAGATTCATCCATGTTATGAGATGTTTCATGGATTCATCGTTGTTCTTTATAGTTGTGTAGTATTCTGTTGTGTGAATATACCATAATTTGTTTATCCGTCCGTCCATTGATGGATACCTAGGTTGTTTCCATCTTTTTGCTATTGTGAACAATGCTGCAATGAACATGGGTGTGCATATATCCATTCGTGTGAGGGCTCTTATTTCTCTAGGGTATATTCCAAGGACTGGGATTGCTGGATAGTATGGTAGTTCTATTTCTAGCTTTTTAGGTAAGCGCCAAATCAATTTCCAAAGTGGTTGTACCATTTTAGGTTCCCACCAGCAGTGCATAAGTGTTCCAGTCTCTCCACAGCCTCTCCAACATTTATTATGTTGTGTTTTTTGGATTAATGCTAGCCTTGTTGGGGTGAGATGGAATCTCATTGTAGTTTTGATTTGAATTTCCCTAATGGCTGATCAGTCCCTGGAGGACATCATGCTTGGCAGAGTACAGGGTCAGTGGAAAAGAGGAAGACTCTCAATGAGGTGGATTGACACAGTGGCTGTAACAATGAGCTCAAGCATAACAACAACTGTAAGGATGGCTCAGGACCGGGCAGTGTTTCATTCTGTTGTGCATAGGGTCGCTACGAGTTGGAACTGAATTGACGGCACCTATTTAACAACAGCAGCAACAACAATGGCTGATGAAGGAAACCCTGGTGGCATAGCAGTTAAGAGTTTAGCTGCTAACCAGAAGGTCGGCAGTTCAAATTCACCAGGCATTCCTTGGAAACCCTAAACCCTATGGGGCAGTTCTACTCTGTCCTATAGGGTCGCTATGAGTCGAAATTGACTGGATGGCAAAGGGTTTGGTTTTTTTTTTTTTTAATGCCTAATGATCATGATCATTTCCTCATATATCTGTTGCCGCCTGAATGTCTTCTTTGGTAAAGTGCCTGTTCATATCCTTTGCCCATTTTTTAATTGGGTTATTTGTCCTTTTGCTGTTGAAATTTTGCAGCATTTTGTAGATTTTAGAAATTAGACCCGGATTGGATATGTCAAGGCCAAAAATTTTTTCCGTCTGTAGGTTGTCTTTTTATTATTTTGGTGAAATCTTTTGATGAGCATAAGTATTTGATTTTTAGGAGCTCTCAGTAATCTAGTTTCTCTTCTGGTGTTTGTGCATTGTTAGCTGTGTTTCATATTCTTTTTATGCCATGAACTAGGGCTCCTAGAGTTGTCCCTACTTTTCTTCCATAATCTTTATCATTTTAGATTTTATATTTAGGCCTTTGACCCATTTTGAGTTAGTTTTTGTGCATGGTGTGAAGGAAGTGTGGGTCTTGTTTCATTTTTTTTGCATATGGATATCCAGTTATGCCAGCACCATGTGTTAAAGGGACTGTCTTTTCCCCATTTAACAGACTTTGGGTCTTTGTCAAATATCAGCTGCTTGTAGGCAGATGAATTTACATCTTGATTCTCAATTCTGTTCTATTGGTCTATGTATCTGTTGTTGTATCAGTACCAGGCTGTTTTGACTACCGTGGCGGTATAATAAGTTCTAAAATCAGGTTGTGTGAGGCCTCCCACTTTGTTCTTCTTCTTCACTGATGCTTTACTTATCCTTGGCCTCTTCCCTTTCCATATGAACTTGGCGATTTGTTTCTCCATCTTGTTAAAAAATGTTGTTGGAATTTGGATCGGGATTTCGTTGAAATTGTAGATTTCTTGGGTGGAATTGACATTTTCACAATGTTGAGTCTTCCTATCAATGAACAAGGAATGTTTTGTCACTTATGTAGGTCTCTTTTACTTTCTTGCGGTAGTGTCTTATAGTTTTCTTTGTATAGGCCTTTTACATCTCTGGTTAGATTTGTTTCTAAGTATTTTATGTTCTTGGGGCTATTGTAAAAGGTATTGATTTGGTGCTTTCCTCTTCAAAGTTCTCATTGTTGGTGTAGAGGAATCCAACTGATTTTTGTATGTTTAGCTTGCATCCTGATACTCTGCTGAACTCTTCCATTAATTTCAGTAGTTTTATTGATGATTCTTTGGGGTTTTCTGTGTATAAGATCATATCATCTGCAAATAGAGATATTTTTACTTCTTCCTTACCAATTTGGTTGCCTTTTAATTCTTTTTCTAGCCTAATTGCTCTGGCTAGGACCTCTATCACAATGTTGAATAAGAGTGGTGATAAAGGGAATCCTTGTCTGGTTCTCATTCTCAAGGGAAATGTTTTCAGACTCTCTTCATTTACAATGATGTTGGTGGTTGGCTTTGTATAAATGCCCTTAATTATGAGGAATTTTCCTTCTATTCCTATTTTGCTGAGAGTTTTTACCATGAATCAGTGTTGAAGTTTGTCAAATGCTTTTTCTGCATCAATTGATAAGATCATGTGGTTCTTGTCTTTGGTTTTATTTATATGATGGATTATATAAATTGTTTTTCTAGTGCTGAACCATCCCTGCATACCTGGTATGAACCCCGCTTGGCTATGGTGAATTATTTTTTCAATATGTTGTTGAATTCTATTGCCATGAATTTTGATGATTTTTGCATCTATGTTCATGAGGGATACTGGTCTGTAGTTTTCTTTTTTTCTGGTGTTTTTACCTGGTTTTGGTTTCAGGGTTATGCTGGCTTCATAGAATGAGTTTGGGAGTATTCCATCCTTTTCTACGCTCTGAAATACCTTTAGTAGTAGTGACGTTAACTCTTCTCTGAAAGTTTGATATAGTTCCCCAGTGAAGATGTCCAAGTCAGGGCTTTTGTTTGTTGGGAGTTTTTTAATTACCTTTTCAATTTCTTCTTTTGTTATGGGTTTATTTAGTTGTTCTACCTCTGTTTGTGTTAGTTTAGGTAGGTCGTGTGTTTCTAGAAATTTATCCATTTCCTCTAGGTTTTCAAATTTGTTGGAGTACAATTTTTTCTCAGTATTCTGCTATGATTCTTTTAATTTCAATTGGGTCTGTTGTGATATCCCCCATCACATTTCTTATTAAGGTTATTTGCTTCCTCTCCTGTTTTTCTTTTGTCAATTTGGTCAATGGTTTATTGATTCTGTTTTTCTATTCTCTTTCGTTTAATTTGGCTCTAATTTTTATTATTTGCTTTCTTCTGGTGCCCAAAGTCTTTTTTTTTTTGCTGCTCTCTTTGTATTTGTTCAAGTTGTAGGGTTAATATTTTGATTTTGGCCCTTTCTTCTTTTTGGATGTGTGCATTTATTGCTATACATTAACCTCTGAGTCCTGCTTTTGCTGTCCCAAAGGTTCTGGTAGGATGTGTTTTCATGCTCATTTGCTTCTGTGAACTTTTTTGTTCCATCCTTAATTTCTTCTATAACCCAGCTGTTTTTGAGCAAAGAGTTGTTTAGTTTCCATGTATTTGATTTTTTTCCTTTTTGAGTTATTGATTTCTACCTTTATGGCTTTATGGTCAGAGAACATGCTTTGTAATATTTTGATGTTTTGGCTTCTGTTAAAGCTTGCTTTATGGCTTAATATGTGGTCTATTCTGAAGAATGTTCCGTGTGCGTCGGAAATGAAAGTATACTTGGCTGCTGTTGGGTGGAGTGTTCTGTGTATATCTATGAGATCAAGTTGGTTGATTGTGGCATTTATATCTTCCGTTTCTTTACTGAGCTTCTTTCTGAATGTTCTGTCCTTCCCTGAAAGTGGTGTATTGAAGCCTCCTACTATTATTGTAGAGCTATTTCTCTTTTCAATGCTGTTAGAGTTTGTTTCATGCATTTTGGAACCCTGTCATTGAGTGCATAAATATTTATTACTGTTATGTCCCCCTGATGTATTGATACTTTAATCATTAGATAGTGTCCTTCCTTATTCTTTTTGGTGGATTTTGTTTTAAAGTCTATTTTGTCAGAGATTAATATTTTCACTCCTGCTCTTTTTTGATTGTTGTTTGCTTGATATATATATATTTTCATCCTTTGAGTTTTAGTTTGTGTCTTTAATTCTAAAGTTTGCCTATTGTATGCAGCATATAGGTGGATTGTGTTTTTTTTTTTTTTTTACCCATTCTGCCACTCTGTCTTTTTTGTTGGTGCATTTTGTCCATTTACATTCAGTGTAATTATTGATAGGTATGGGTTTTTTTTTATGGGTTTAGTTCTGTCATTTTGGTGGGTTTTTTTTTATGTGTGTATTGTTCACAGTTCCTTTGTTCCACTTAATTTTCTGTGCTGAGTCATTTTTCTTTATGTGTTTTCTTTTCATCTTTTTCATTGTTGTTGATTTTGTATTTGCTGAGTCTTTATGTTTTTCTTGTTTTTTATTTTGATGTGTAGGATTTTTAGTTTCCTTTTTTTTTCGTGGTTAACTTAATATATACCTCTATTTGTTAAATTTAAACCAAATCTTTTATTTCTTTATATCACCTTGACTTCCTCTCCATATGAAAGACCTATGACTACATTATTTAGTCCCTCTTTTTTGTTTTAACTTTGTCAGCATTTACATATTGACATCTCTGTTTCTTTATTTTTGGTGTTTTAGCTTTGAATTATTTTCACGACTTCCCTATCTGGGTTGATATCTGGTTGCTCTGTCCTGTGTTCTAGTCTTGGGTTGTTATCTGATCCTATTGATTTTCTAACTGGAGAACTCCCTTTAGTGTTTCTTGTAGTTTTTATTTGGTTTTCACAAATTTGCTAAACTTCTGTTTTTCTGGAAATGCCCTAATTTCACCATCATATTTGAGAGACAGCTTTGCTGGATACATAATTCTTGGATGGCAATTTTTTTTCCCTCAAGACTTTATATATGTCATCCCACTGCCTTCTTGCCTGCATGGTTTCTGCTGAGTTAGTCAGAACTTAGTCTTATTAACTCTCTCTTGTAGATGACTTTTTGTTTATTCCTAGCTTCTCTTAAAATCCTCTCTTTATCTTTGGTTTTGGCATGTTGATTATAATATGTCTCAGTGGTTTCTTTTGGAATCTACATTATGTGGTGTTCGATGAACTTCTTGGATAGATATTGCCTCATTTTTCACCACATCAGGGAAGTCTTCTGCCAACAAATCTTCAAAAATTCTCTGTATTTTATGTTACACCCCCCCGCCTGTTCTGGTACTCGAATCACTAGTATGTTATTCCTCTTGATAGAGTCCCACATAATTCTTAGGGTATATTCATTTTTTACATTTCTTTTTCTGATTTTTCCTAAAATAAATTAGCGTCAAGTGCTTTGTCTTCAATTCCACTAATTCTGACTTTCATTGTCTCATGTCTGCTCCTATGACTTTCTTTTGAGTTGTCTAATTCTGAAATTTTATTGTTAATCTTCTGGATTTCTGTTTGCTGTCTCTCTATGAATTCTTCCAGCCTCTTAAATTTGTCATTATGCTCTTATATAACCTTTTTTAGTTCCTCTATTGCTTTGTCTGTGTTTTCCTTTGGTTGTTCTGCATTTTCCCTGATCTCTTGAAGAGCTCTGTATATTAATCTTTTGAATTCTACCTTTGGTAATTCCAAGAAGTTATTTTCCTCTGGAAGGGTTCTTGGTTCTTTGTTTTGTTGGCTTGCTGAAGTCATCATGGTCTGCCTCTTTATTTGATTCGATATTGACTGCTGTCTCCAAGCCATCAATAAGTTATTATATTTATTTATGTTATGTTTGCTGACTATATCCTAGTTTCTTGTTTTGTTTTGATATGCCCAAATAGGCTGGCCATGAGAACTAGTTTGATCATTAGCATCTTTGAAGCTCTAACATCCTATCAACAGGTGGTTAGATTTTTTATTTTCTTTGTGAGCCCAGGAGTGTACTTTGCCAAGCTTGATGTCCTTCACCAGGGACTAATTCCTCCTGACAACATGTCCAAAGTATGTAAGACACGGTTTTGCAGTCCTTGCTTCTAAGGAGCATTTTGGTTGTAGTTCTTCCAAGACAGATTTGTTCCTTCTTTTGGCAGTCCATGGTATATTCAATATTCTTAGCCAACACCACACTTCAAAGGCATCAATTTTTCTTCAGTCTTCCTTATTCATTGTCCAGGTTTCATATGCATATGATGTGATTGAAAATACCATGGCTTGTGTCAGGTGCACCTTAGTCTTCAAGGTGACATCTTTGCTTTTCAATGCTTTAAAGAGGTCCTTTGCAGCAGATTTGCCCAATGCAATTTGTCTTTTGATTTCTTGACTGCTGCTTCCATGGCTGTTGATTGTGGATCCAAGTAAAATGAAATCCTTGACAACTTCAATCTTTTCTCCGTTTGTCATGATGTTGCTTATTGGTCCAGTTGTGAGGATTTTTGTTGTCTTTATGTTGTTGTATAGTTCATACTGAATGCTGTGGTCTTTGATCTTCATTAGTAAGTGTTTCAAATCCTCTTCACTTTCAGCAAGCAAGGCTGTGTCATCTGCATGATGCAGGTTGTTAATGAGTCTTCCTCCAATCCTGATGCCCCGTTCTTCTTCATATAGTCCAGCTTCTCGGATTATTTGCTCAGTATACAGATTGAATAGGTATGGTGAATGTATACAACCCTGACACACACCTTTCCTGACTTTAAACCACTCATTATCCCCTTGTTCTGTCCTAAGGATTGCCTCTTGATCTATGTACAGGTTCCTCATGAGCACAATTAAATGTTCTGGAATTCCCATTCTTCACAATGTTATACAAAATTTGTTATGATCCACACAGTCAAATGCCTTGCACAGTCAGTAAAACACAGGTATACATCCTTCTGGTATTCTCTGCTTTCAGCCAGGATCCATCTGACACCAGCAACGATATCCCTGGTTCCACATCCTCTTCTGAATCTGACCTGAATTTCTGGCTGTTCCCTGTTAATACACTGTCACAGCTGCTTTTGGATGATCTTCAGGAAAATTTTGCTTGCGTGTGGTATTAATGGTATCGTTTGATAATTTTCACATTCAGTTGGAACACCTTTCTTGGGAATAGGCATAAATATGGATCTCCTCCAGTCAGTTGGTGAGGCAGCTGTCTTCCGTATTTCTTGGCATAGCTGAATGAGCACTTCCAGGACTGGATCCATTTGTTGAAAAATCTCAGTTGATATTCCATCAATTCCTGGAGCCATGTTTTTTTGCCATTCCCTTCAGTGCAACTTGGACTTCTTCCTTCAGTACCATCAGCTGAACGTCGACTAATTATTTTCGGTATAATGACTATTGTGTATTCCTTCCATCTACTTTTGATACTTCCTGTGTTGTTTAATGTTTTCCACATAGAATCCTCCACTATTGCAACTCGAGGCTTGAATTTTTTCTTCAGTTCTTTTAGCTTGAGAAACACCAGGCTTGTTCTTCCCTTTTGGTTTTCTATCTCCAGCTGTTTGCACATATCATAATACTTTATCTTCTCGAGCTGCCCTTTGAAATCTTCTGTTCAGTTCTTTTACTTCATCATTTCTTCCTTTTGCTTTAGCTGCTTAATGTTCGAGAGCAAGTTTCAGAGTCTCCTCTGACAGCATCTTGGTCTTTTCTTTCTTTCCTGTCTTTTCAATGACCTCTTGCTTTCTTCAAGGATGATGTCCTTGATGTCATTCTACAACTCATCTGGTCTTCGGTCATTAGCGTTCAATGCATCAAATTTATTGTTGAGATGGTCTCTAAATTCAGGTCGGATATACTCCAGGTACTATTTTTCCTCTCATGGACTTGCTCTGATTTTCTTCAGTTTCAACTTGAGCTTGCATATGAGCAATTGATGATCTGTTCCATAGTTGGTCCCTGGCCTTGTTCTGATTGATGATATTGAGCTTTTCCATTGTCTCTTTCCACAGATGTAGTAGATTTGATTCCTTTGTGTTTCTTCTGGTAAGGTCCATGTGTATAAAAAAAAAAACACCATTATTGTTGGTGAAAAAAGGTATTTGCAATGAAGAAGTAAGAAGTTGTTGGTCTTGCAAAATTCTATCATTCAATCTCTGGCATTGTTTCTATCACCAAGGCCATATTTTCCAACTAACCATCCTTCTTCTTTGTTTCCAACTTTTGCATTCCAATCACCAGTAATTATGAATGCATCCTCATTGCATATTCAATCAATTTCGGACTGCAGAAGCTGATAAAAATCTTCAGTTTCTTCATCTTTGGCCTTGGTGGTTGGTGTGTAAATTAGAATAACAGTCACATTAACTGGTCTTCCTTGTAAGTGTGTGGATATTATCCTCTCACTGACAGCGTTGTACTTCAGTATAGATCTTGAAATGTTCTTTTTGACGATGAATGCAACACCATTCCTCTTCAAGTTGTCATTCCCAGCATAGTAGACTACATGATATTCCAATTCAAAATGGCCAATACCAGTCCATTTCAGCTCACTAATGCCTAGGATGTAGATGTTTATGCATTCCATTTCTTTTTTGATGATTTCCAATTTTCCTATATTTATACTTCTTATGTTCCAAGTTCCGATTATTAATGGATGTTTGCAGCTGTTTCTTCTCATTTTGAATTGTGCCACATCAGTAAATAAAGGCCTCCAAAGCTTTACACCATCCACGTGATTAAGGTTGACTCTACTTTAAGGAGGCAGCTCTTCTCAAGTCATCTTTTGAGTGCCTTCCAACCTGAGGGGCTCAACTTCCAGCACTATATCAGACAATGTTCAGCTGCTATTCATAAGGTTTCCACTGGCTAATTCTTTTGAGAAGTAGACTGCCGGGTCATTCTTCCTAGTCTGTGTTAGTTTGGAAGCTCAGCTGAAACCTGTCCGCCATGGGCGAACTTGCTTGTATCTGAATACTGGTGGCATAGCTTCCAGCAACACAACAATACGCAAACCCCACAGTATGACAAACTGACAGCACATTTTATATAATTATTTCATATAATTAGGATCATACAGTATTTGTTCTTCTGTGTCTGGCTTATTTCACTGAGTATAATATTTTCAAGGTTTACGCATGTGGCAGCATGTACCAGAACGTCATTTCTTTTTATTGCCGAATAATGTTCTATTGTATGTATATACCACATTTTGTTTATCCATCATCATCTCTTGATGGACACTTATGTTGTTTCCACCTTTCAGCTATTTTCGTGGGCACATATTTGTCTAAGTCCTTGCTAAAAAATCTCTTGGGTATATACCTAGGAGTGAAATTGTTGGGTCATATGGTAATTCCAAGTATAAATTTCTGAGCAACCACCAAGCTGTGTTTCATAGTGGCTACACTATTTTACATTTCCACCAGCAATGCATGAGGTTTCCAATGTCTCCACATCCTCACTAATACTCGTTAGTTTCTGTTTTTTCTGATAACATCCTAGTGGTATCTCATTGCAGTTTTGTATTTGTATTTCCCTAATAACTAATGACGTTGAGCATCTTTTCATATACTTATTGCACATTTTATATCTTCTTTGGAAAAGTGTCTAGGTAAGCCTTTTGCCCTTTGTGAATTGAGTTGCTTCTCTTTTTGTTGTTGCATTGTAAAATTTCTTTTTTTTTATATTAAACTTTTATCAGATATATGGTTCCCAAATAGTTTCTCCCATTCTGTTGGTTGTCTCTTCACTTTGTTGATAAAGTCCTTTGATTCACAAAATTTTACCATTTTGATGAAGTCCAGTTTATCTCTTTTAACTTTTATTGCTTGTGCTTTTGGTGTCATATCTCAGAACCCATTGTTTAAAACTGGATCTTGAAGCATTATCCTATGTTTTCTTCTAAGAGCTTTATGGTTTTAGTTCTTATACTTAGGTCATTGACTCATTTTGCATTTGTTTTCACATCTGGTGTGAGATATTGGTCCATTTTCATTTTTTGGAGATCCAGTTGTGTCAGCACCATTTGTTGAAGAGACTATTCTTTCCCCATTGAACGGATTTTGACCTTTCGTAAAAAATCTGTTGACCATAGATGGATGGTTGTATTTCTGAACTCTCAATTCCATCACATTGGTCAAAATATCTGTCCTTCTACCAGTACAACACAGTTTTTATTACTCTAGCTCTATAGTATATTTTAAATTTGGAGAGTGTGGGTCCCTCTACTTTGGTTATTCATGGCCACTTATCATTCCATATAAATTTAAGGATTGACTTTTCCAATTCAGGAAAAAAGACTGTTTGAATTTTGGTAGGGATTGCATTGAATCTGTAAATTGCTATGGGAGGTATTGATATTTTAACAACATTATATGTTCCACTTCTTGAACATAGAAGATCTTTCCGTTTATTTAAATCTTCTTTAATTTCTCTCATCAATGTTTCTTAATTTTAACTATACAAGTCTTTCACTTGTCTAGTTAAATTTATTTCTAGTTTTTTTGTTTATTTCCTTTTCTTATTGTTCATTGCTGATTTACAGAAACACAATTGGTTTTTGTGTGTTGATCTTGTACCTTGCCACTGTGCTGAATTCATTTATTAGATCTAGTAACTTTGCTTGTGAATTCTTTGGGATTTTCTATACATAGGATATTGTCATCTGAAAATAGAGATGATTTTAATTCTTTTTAAAATTTTATTGTGGTGAACCATTCCAGCGGTAAGGACAAGAAGGCAGGAGGTGACAGGAAAACTGGTAATAGGAACCCAAGGTTGAGAAGAAGAGAGTGTTGACATGTTGTGAGGTGGGCAACCAATGTCACAAAACAATATTTGTACTAATTGTTTAATTAGAAGCTAGTTTGCTCTGTAAACTTTCATCAAAGTACAATAAAAAAGGATTAAATGAAAAAAAAGTTTCACTTTCAGTGAGCAAACTGCTTCACTGACATAATAGTCAGAGGTAACTATTCTATCCCTTTAGAGCATGTGTGATTACTTTATATATATATATATTTAATGTATTTATATATATTTATATTCCTTGATTCAATAAATAAAAAAGATCTTAGTGTAAAAAAATATTGTATACATATATATAGTGTAAATATATATCAAAACATTTACCATTTCAACCATTTGTATGTGTACAATTCAGTGGAGAGTTTTACTTCTTTCTGATTTGGATGCCTTTTGTTTATTTATATTTTCTTGACTGATTTTTCTGGTTGGAGTCCCTGGTTGCTGCAAACGGTTAATGTGCTTGGCTGCTAACCAGAAGCTTGGAGGTTCCAGTCCACCCAGAGGTGCCTTGGAAGCAAGGTCTGGTGATCTACTTCTGAAAAACCAGCCATTGAAAACCCTATGGGGCACAGTTCTACTCTGAAACACATAGGGTTGCAATAAATTGGAGTTGACTCAATGGCAACTGGCCATTGTTTTTGTTCTCGTTGGAGCTTTCAGTATGATATTGAATGTTGTTGTTGTTAGGAGCCATCAAGTTGGTTCTGACTCATAACAACCCCACGTACAACAGAACTGAACACTGCCCAGTCCTGTGTCATTCTCACAATCATTGTTATGTTAGGGCCCATTGTTGCAGCCATTGTGCCAATCCATCTCATTGAAAGTCTTCTTTTTCTCTGACCCTCTACTTTACCAAGCGTGATGTCCTTCCCCAGGTACTGGTCCCTCCTGATAACATGTCCAAAGTACGTGAGATGAAATCTCACCATCCTCACTTCTAAGAAGCATTCTGGCTGTACTTCTTGCAAGGCAGATTTGTTCTTTTTTCTGGCATTCATGGTATAGTCAATATTCTTTACCAGCACCATAATTCAAATGTGTCAACTCCTCTTCACTATTCCTTATTCATTGTCCATCTTTTGCATGCATATGAAACATGTTTTCATTTACTGAGTCTTTATAAAGCATAGAATTAAATTCCAACAAAACAAAAACAACAAAACCTGTCAAATACATACATGCTGATATGAAAGGTAAATATTTAGAAAGCTTTGTTATTAATGTTTAAAGGAAATTAACAATCCGTATTTGACTTGGAATTCACACAATTCATTCTTCTTAACAAGTATACAGAAAATAGTAATTGTCAAATTTCTATTTTGATATATGAAATTATGACAATGATATGAATTCCTCTTATCTTCTATTTCTATCCGAATGCTATTTTAAGGAATGTAGTTAATTTGGTTGATAAGAACACTGAAAACTAGCCAATAATTCAATGTTTTTGCTATCTTTCTGAGTTTTATGACATAGTGGAATTTGCGGAGTTGGTTATCTATGTTCACATCTAAGTCATTCCTACCATGCTGAGCAGAATGGAGGATATGACTCCCTGGCACAATACTAGCAACTTTACTTTTGGTTAGTATTGATCCGTTAATCAGCATTCACCTAATTAACAGATTAACATTTCTTAATTTTATCTATAAAAATATAATTAGAAATATGGATGTTTTCTAACTTATTTTGTGTATGAAAATTCAGATAATCTATGCCTTCAGAATTCTTATTACTTCACTGGGCAATTTCCTGTATGTCTTTCTAGAGCTTTTCTCTTCATATAAATGTATATATATCTGTATTTTTTTACACAAATAATAGCATATTCTAAAACTTCTTTACATGTTACTTTTTTAAAATACTTTTTATTGTGCTCTAAGTGAAAGTTTACAAATCAAGTCAGTCTGTCACATATAAGCTTATATACACCTTACTCCATACTCCCACTTACTCTTCCCCTAATGAGTCAGCCCGCTCCCTCCTTTCAGTCTCTCCTTTCGTGACAATTTTGCCAGTTTCTAACCCTCTCAACCCTCCTATCTCCCCTCCAGACAGGAGATGCCAACACAGTCTCAAGTGTCCACCTGATACAAGTAGCTCACTCTTTGTCAGCATCTCCCTCCAACCCATTGTCCACTCCCTTCCATGTCTGATGAGTTGTCATCGGGAATGGTTCCTGTCCTGGACCAACAGAAGGTTTGGGGACCATGACCGCCGGGATTCTTCTAGTCTCAGTCAGACCATTAAGCCTGGTCTTTTTGTGAGAATTTGGGGTCTGCATCCCACTGATCTCCTGCTCCCTCAGGGGTTCTCTATTGTGCTCCCTGTCAGGGCAGTCATCGGTTGTGGCCAGGCACCATCTAGTTCTTCTGGTCTCAGGATGATGTAAGTCTCTGGTTCCTGTGGCCCTTTTTGCCTCTTGGGCTCATAGTTATTGTGTGACCTTGGTGTTCTTCATTCTCCTTTGATCCAGGTGGGTTGAGACCAATTGTGCATGTTACTTTTTTACATAAACTATCTTAGACGTTATTCCAGTAATTATGGGTCTGCCTCATTTTTTAAAAAGTATAATTCTTAGTCTCTTTTTTTTTTGCAGTATTGTGGTCATGCATATAACAAAAGGCATTTACCATTGTAGCCATTTTTAAGTGTAAAATTCAATGACATTAACTACATTTACCATGTTGTGCATCCATCACCACTATCAATTTTCGAATGTTTTTCATCCACACAAATAGAAACTCAATACTCCTTAAGTTATAACTCCCCATCTTCCCTTCCCTCCAGCCCCTGGTAACCACTAATAAAATTTTGTTCCTATGCATTTTCTTATTCTAAGTGTTTCATACAGTATTTGTCCTTTTTTGTGTGACTTATTTCACACAACATAATGTTTTCCAGATTATTACAAAGGGTTAAAGTATTGAATAGAGTTGAAAAGGGTTGAAATATTGAATAGGGTTAAAAACAAACATCCTTGCCTTGTTCCTGATCGTAGATGGAAAGCTTTCAGTCCTTCACCATTGAGTATAATGCTCGCCATGGATTTTTCATAATTGCCCCATGTCATAACATGTATCAGAAATTCATTTTTATGGCTGAATAATATTTCATTGCATTTATATAACATGTTTTGTTTATTCATTCATCTGTTGATATACACTTGGTTCGTTTCCACCTTTTGGCATTTGTAAATAATGCTGCAGCGAATATTGTGGTACAAGTATCAGTTTGAGTTGCTGTTTTCAAGTTTTGGATTACACACTTGGGAATGGAATTCCTGGTTCATATGGTAATTGTACATTTAACTTTCTGAGGAGTCGCCAAATTGTTTTACACAGTGGCTGCATCATATTATATTTTCAGCAGCAATACACATCCTCTCTAAAACTTGTTATTTTCCACTTTTCTGGTATTAGCCATCCTAGTGGGTGTGAAGTGTTTGTAGTTTTGATTTGCATTTGCCTAGTGATTAATGATGTTTGAGTATCTTCTCATGTGATTATTGGTCATTTGTATATGTTCTTTGGAGAAGTGTCTATTCAAGCACTTTGCCTTTTTTATTGCAGTAAATATATAAGTAACAAAATATTTTTTCAACATTCTTCACATAGATTCAATGCAATCTATGTTTTCAGCAACATTGTGTTCATCATGTTGTGCAACCCTCACAACTATCTGTTTCAAAAAAATTTTCCATTATGCTTAACAGAAGCTCAGTGTCCTCTAAGCCATGAGTCCTCTTTCCTCCACCCTCCCATCAACTTTAGGTAATTACTAATACACTTAGAACTCTGTATGCATTTGCACACTTCAGATATTTCGTATAAGTGAAATAATACAATTTTTTATCTTTTTGTGACTGACTAATTTCACTCAGCATGATGTTTTTAAGGTTCATCAGTGTAGCATGTATCAGGGCTTCATTTTTCTTTATGGCTAAGTGATATTCCATTGGGTGTTTGTGCAACATTTTGTTTATCTATTCATCTGATAATAGATATTTAGGTTGCTTCCATCTTTTGGTAATTGTGAATAATGCCACAGTGAACATTGGTGTACATGTATCTGTTTGTATTCCTTTTTTAAATTATTTTGGGTATTACACAGTAGTGGATTTGCTGAATCATATGGTAATTCTATGTTTAACTTTTTGAGGAACCACAGGACCGTTTCCACAGCAGCCGTACCATTTTACAATCCCACTAGCAATGAATAAGTGTTCCTATTTCTCCAAATCATCGCCAACACCTGTTATTTTCCATTTTTCTAATCATCTTTTTAGCTGTTGGGAAGTGTTATCTCACTGTGGATTTCATTTGCATTTCCCTAACGAGTAAAGATCTTGAACATTTTTTTCATGTGCTTATTGGCCATTTGTATTTCTTCTTTGGTGAAATGTCTGTTCAAGTCCTTTGCCCATTTTTTTATTGGGTAACTTTGTTAAGTTGTAGGAGTTCTTTATGTATCATAGATATTAAGCCCTTATCAAATACATGGATCTCAAATATTTTCTCCCAGTCTCTAAGTTATCTTGGCACTCTGTTGGTAAACTTGTTTGATGAACAAACATTTTTAATTTTGATGAGGTCACATTTATATGTTTTCTCTTTTGTTGCTCATGCTTTCACTGTCATATGTAAGAATCCATTGTTGAAAACTAGACTCTGAAGCATTACTCCTATGTTTTCTTCTAAGAGTTTTATGGTTTTAGAACTTAGATTTAGGTCTCTGATCCACTTTTAGTTAGTGTTCATATATGATGTGAGGTATAGGTCTAACTTCATTTTTTGCATGTGGTATTTTGGTTGGAAATTCTCATTCTCATGTCCGACATGCTTTAAAAATAACAAATACAGGGAGGCAGAGCCAATATGGCAGTATAGACAGAAGCACCACGCCACCCCTCCATGGCAAAGATCCAAAAAACTAAGTAAAACAGAGACAAATGACAATCCTAGAACCCTAAACAGCAAATGAAGACATAAAGAACTCAACCAAGCACCGAATGGAATAGGAAACTGACAGAGAGCAGAGAGTGAGGAGAGATACAGAGTGAAGGTCCCATATCAGCTAATGTGACATGGATTCACTATCTTGGACTATTCAGCCACCCAGATCAGTGGACAGGGAGTACAGGAAGTCAGCTTCACGGAGCTCCCAGCAGGAGACAGCGCCCGGTGACCAGTGATACACACTTCCCACCCCCAATCCTTCCCCCTGCTCTGCCCCACTGCTTCCTGCAGGGCCACTGTGGCTTGGGCGGGAGGTGCTGGCTCTGTGCCACTCGGATTCACCCTGCCCACACCAGCTGGCTCTGTTAGTGCCATTTTCTTGTCACTATTGTTGCTTTTTTTGGCTTCCTTTTGTTTCTTCTCTCTCACCTCCATCATTTCCTTTCTCTTGAACACCTGGCTCCATGTGCCATCTTCACTTCTTGACAGGCTGTGAAGTCTTTTGATGAGCATAAATGTTTAATTTTTAAGAAGATCCCAGTTATCTAGCTTATCTTCTGGAGTTTGTGTGTTGTTGGTTGTGGTTTGTATCCTATTAATGCAGTGTATTTAGGGCCCCTAGCATTGATCCTATTTTTTTCTTCTATGATCTTTATGGTTTTTGTTTTTATATTTAGGTCTTTTGTCCCTTTCAAATTAGCTTTTGTTTATTGTGTGAGGTATGGGTCTTCTTACATTTTTTTTTTTTACAGATAGGCATCCAGTTTTGCCAGCATCATTTGTTTAAAAAAGACTGTTTTTTTCCCATTTAATGGACCTTGGGTCTTTGTCAAAGGTCAGCTGGCTGTAGGTAGATAGATTTACACCTGGGTTCTCGATTCTCTTCCATTGGTCAATGTGTCTGTCATTGTACCAGTATCAGGCTGTTTTGACTACCAATAGCTGAAATAGTGGGTTCTGAGGCGAAGGTAATGAGAGGCCTCCTACTTTGTTCTTCTTCAATAGTGCTTTATTTATCCTGGGGCTCTTTCCTCTCCATATAAAGTTAATCATTTGTTTTTCCATCTACTTAAAGAATGCTCTTGGTATTTGGATTGGGATTGCATCGTATTTATAGATTGCTTTGGGTAGAATTGATATTTTCACAATGTTTAGCCTACTTACCCATGAGCATATTAAGTTTTTCAATTTATGTAGGTCTTTTTTGGTTTCTTGCAGCAGTGTTTTGTAGTTTTCTTTGTATACTTCTTTTAGGTCCCTGGTTAGATTTATTCCTAAGTATTTTTTTTTTTTTTAGGGGCTATTATAAATGATATTGTTTTCCTGATTTCCTTGTCGTGGTTCTCTTTATTGGTGTTCAGGAATTCAACTGATTTTTGTATGCTTGTCTTGAATCTTGCTATTCTGCTGAATCTTTCTATTAGTTCCGGTAGTTTTCTTGTGGAGTCTTTAGGGTTCTCTATGTATAGTATCATATCATCCTTGAATAGGTATAGTTTTACTTGTTCCTTTCCAATTTGGATGCCCTTTGTTTCTTTTTCTTGCTTTATTGCTCTAGCTAGGACTTTGAGCACAATGTTAAATAGGAGTGGTGATAAAGGGCATCCTTGTTTTGGTTCTCAGGGAGCATGTTGTCATCTTTTCTCCCTTGAGAATGATGTTTTCTATTGATTTTATATAAAAAAAAAACCCAGTGCCGATTTTATATACCCCCCCCACCAGTGCTGTCGAGTCGATTCTGACTCATAGGGTGCCCTTTATTATGTTGAGGAATTTTCCTTCTGTTCTTATTTTGCTGAGAGTTTTTATCAGGAATGGGTATTGGACTTTGTAAAATGTATTTTCTGTGACAACTGAGATGATCATATAAGTCTTTTATTTTGTTTTATTTATGTGGCGGGTCACATTAATTAGTTTTGTAATGTTGAACCTATTTCATACCTGGTATGAGCCTCACTTGTCCATGGTATATTTTTTTTATATGATGCTGAATTCTATTAGCTAGAATTTTGTTGAGAAGTTTTGCATCTATATTTATGAGAGATATTGGCCTGTAATTTTCCTTTTTTGTGGTTTCTTTGCCTGATTTTGGTATCAGGGTTACGATGGCTTCATAGATGAATTTGGAAGCATTCCTAATTTGAGTCATTCTGTTGTGAGCTCTTGTCTGAACGTTTGGTAGAATTCTCCAGTGAAGCCATGTGGGCCAGGGCTTTTTTTTTTTTTTAATTGTTGTTGGGAGTTTTTTCTTTTCTTTTTTATAATTTTTATTATGCTTTAAGTGAAAGTTTACAAATCAAGTCAGTCTCTCACACAAAAACACCTTGCTACACACTCCCAATTACACTCCCCCTGAGACAGCCCACTCTCTCCTTCCACTCTCTCTATTCGTGTCCATTTCACCAGCTTCTAACCCCCTCCACCCTCTCATCTCCCCTCCAGGCAGGAGATGCCAACATAGTCTCAAGTGTCCACTCGATCCAAGAAGCTCACTTCTCACCAGCATCTCTTTCCAACCCATTCTCCAGTCCAATCCATGTCTGAAGAGTTGGCTTCGGGAATGGTTCCTGTCCTGGGAAAACAGAAGGTCTGGGGGCCATGACCACCGGGGTCCTTCTAGTCTCAGTCAGATCATTAAGTCTGGTCTTATGAGAATTTGGGGTCTGCATCCCACTATTCTCCTGCTCCCTTAGGGGTTCTCTGCTGTGTTCTCTGTGAGGGCAGTCATCCGTTGTAGCCAGGCACCATCTAGTTCTTCTGGTCTCAGGATGATGTAGTCTCTGGTTTATGTAGCACTTTCTGTCTCCTGGGCTCATAATTACCTTGTGTCCTTGGTGTTCTTCATTCTCCTTTGATCCAGGTGGGCTGAGACTCATTGATGCATCTTAGATGGCCACTTGCTAGCATTTAAGACCCCAGACACCACTCTCCAAAGTGGGATGCAGAATGTTTTCTTAATAGATTTTATTATGCCAATTGACTTAGATGTCCCCTGAAACCATGGTCCCCAGACCCCTGCCCCTGCTACTCTGGCCTTCGAAGCATTCAGTTTATTCAGGGAACTTCTTTGCTTTTGGTTTAGCCCAGTCGTGCTGACCTTGCCTGTATTGTGTGTTGTCTTTCCCTTCACCTAAAGTAGTTCTTATCTACTACCTAATTAGTGAATGCCCCCTCCCACCCTCCCTCCCTCCCCGCCTCGTAACCACGAAAGAATGTTTTATTCTCAGTTTAGACTATTTTTCAAGTTCTTATAATAGTGGTCTTATACCATATTTGTCCATTTGTCCTTTTGCAACTGACTGATTTCACTCAGCATAATGCCTTCCAGGTCCCTCCATGTTATGAAATGTTTCAGAGATTCCTCACTGTTCTTTATCGATACGTATTATTCCATTGTGTGAATATACCATAATTTGTCTATCCATTCATCCATTGATGGGCACCTTGGTTGCTTCCAGCTTTTTGCTATTGTAAACAGTGCTGCAATAAACATGGGTGTGCATATATCTGTTCATGTAAAGGCTCTTATTTCTCTAGGATATAGTCCGAGGAGTGGGATTGCTGGATCGTATGATAGTTCTATTTCTAGCTTTTTTTATTAACTTTTATTGAGCTTCAAGTGAACGTTTACAAATCAAGTCAGACTGTCACATATAAGTTTATATACATCTTACTCCTTACTCCCACTTGCTCTCCCCCTAATGAGTCAGCCCTTCCAGTCTCTCCTTTCGTGACAATTTTGCCAGCTTCCAACTCTCTCTATCCTCCCATCCCCCCTCCAGACAGGAGATGCCAACACAGTCTCAAGTGTCCGCCTGATATAATTAGCTCACTCTTCATCAGCATCTCTCTCCTACCCACTGTCCAGTCCCTTTCATGTCTGATGAGTTGTCTTCGGGGATGGTTCCTGTCCTGGGCCAACAGAAGGTTTGGGGACCATGACCGCTGGGATTCCTCTAGTCACAGTCACACCATTAAGTATGGTCGTTTTGTAAGAATTTGGGGTCTGCATCCCACTGATCTCCTGTTCCCTCAGGGGTTCTCTATTGTGCTCCCTGTCAGGGCAGTCATCGATTGTGGCCGGGCACCAACTAGTTCTTCTGGTCTCAGGATGATGTAGGCTTCTGGTTCATGTGGCCCTTTCTGTCTCTTGGGCTCTTAGTTGTCGTGTGACCTTGGTGTTCTTCATTCTCCTTTGCTCCAGGTGGGTTGAGACCAATTGATGCATCTTAGGTGGCCGCTTTTTAGCATTTAAGACCCCAGATGCCACATTTCAAAGTGGGATACAGAATGTTTTCATAATAGAATTATTCTGCCAGTTGACTTAGAAGTCCCCTTAAACCATGGTTCCCAAACCCCCGCCCTTGCTCCACTGACCTTTGAAGCATTCATTTTATCCCGGAAACTTCTTTGCTTTTGGTCCAGTCCAATTGAGCTGACCTTCTATGTATTGAGTGTTGTCCTTCCCTTCACCTAAAGCAGCTCTTATCTACTAATTAATCAGTAAAAAACCCTCTCTCTCCCTCCCTCCCTCCCCCCCTCATAACCACAAAAGTATGTGTTCTTCTCAGTTTATACTATTTCTCAAGATCTTATAATAGTGGTCTTATATTTGTCCTTTTGCCTCTGACTCATTTCGCTCAGCATAATGCCTTCCAGGTTATGAAAATGTTTCACAGATTCGTCACTGTTCTTTATCGATGCGTAGTATTCCATTGTGTGAATATACCACAATTTATTTACCCATTCATCCATTGATGGACACCTTGGTTGCTTCCAGCTTTTTGCTATTGTAAACAGAGCTGCAATAAACATGGGTGTGCATATATCTGTTTGTGTGAAGGCTCTTGTATCTCTAGGGTATATTCCTAGGAGTGGGATTTCTGGGTTGTATGGTAGTTCTATTTCTAACTGTTTAAGAAAGCGCCAGATAGATTTCCAAAGTGGTTTTACCATTTTACATTCCCACCAGCAGTGTATAACAGTTCCAATCTCTTCGCAGCCTCTCCAACATTTATTATTTTGTGTTTTTTGGATGAATGCCAGACTCGTTGGAGTGAGATGGAATCTCATCATAGTTTTAATTTGCATTTCTCTAATGGCTAATGATCGAGAGCATTTTCTCATGTATCTGTTAGCTGCCTGAATATCTTCTTTAGTGAAGGGTGTGTTCATATCCTTTGCCCACTTCTTGATTGGGTTGTTTGTCTTTTTGTGGTTGAGTGTTGACAGAATCATGTAGATTTTAGAGATCAGGCGCTGGTCAGAGATGTCATAGCTGAAAATTCTTTCCCAGTCTGTAGGTGGTCTTTTTACTCTTTTGGTGAAGTCTTTAGATGAGCATAGGTGTTTGATTTTTAGGAGCTCCCAGTTATCTGGTTTCTCTTCGTCATTTTTGGTAATGTTTTGTATTCTGTTTATGCCTTGTATTAGGGCTCCTAAGGTTGTCCCTATTTTTTCTTCCATGATCTTTATCGTTTTAGTCTTTATGTTTAGGTCTTTGATCCACTTGGAGTTAGTTTTTGTGCTTGGTGTGAGGTATGGGTCCTGTTTCATTTTTTTGCAAATGGATATCCAATTATGCCAGCACCATTTGTTAAAAAGCCTATATTTTCCCCAATTCACTGACACTGGGCCTTTGTCAAATATCAGCTGCTCATATGTGGATGGATTTATATCTGGGTTCTCAATTCTGTTCCACTCGTCTACGTGCCTGTTGTTGTACCAATACCAGGCTGTTTTGACTACTGTGGCTGTATAATACTTCTGAAATCAGGTAGAGTGAGGCCTCCCACTTTCTTCTTCTTTTTCAGTAATGCTTTGCTTATCCGAGGCTTCTTTCCCTTCCATATGAAGTTGGTGATTTGTTTCTCTATCACCTTAAAAAATGACATTGGAATTTGGATCGGAAGTGCATTGTTTGTATAGATGGCTTTTGGTAGAATAGATATTTTTACTATGTTAAGTCTTCCTATCCATGAGCAAGGTATGTTTTTCCACTTAAGTATGTCCTTTTGAATTTCTTGTAGTAGAGATTTGTAGATTTCTTTGTATAGGTCTTTTACATCCTTGGTAAGATTTATTCCTAAGTATTTTATCTTCTTGGGGGCTACTGTGAATTGTATTGATTTGGTTATTTCCTCTTCGATGTTCTTTTTGTTGATGTAGAGGAATCCAAGTGATTTTTGTATGTTTATCTTATAACCTGAGACTGCCAAACTCTTCTATTAGTTTCAGTAGTTTTCTGGAGGATTCCTTAGGGTTTTCTGTGTATAAGATCATGTCACCTGCAAATAGAGATAATTTTGCTTCCTCCTTGCCAATCTGGATGCCCTTTATTTCTTTGTCTAACCTAATTGCCCTGGCTAGGACTTCTAGCACAATGTTGAATAAGAGCGGTGATAAAGGGCATCCTTGTCTGGTTCCCGTTCTCAAGGGAAATGCTTTCAGGTTCTCTCCATTTAGAGTGATGTTGGCTGTTGGCTTTGCATAGATGCCCTTTATTATGTTGAGGAATTTTCCTTCAATTCCTATTTTGCTGAGAGTTTTTATCATAAATGTGTGTTGGACTTTGTCAAATGCCTTTTCTGCATCAGTTGATAAGATCATGTGGTTTTTGTCTTTTGTTTTATTTATGTGGTGGATTACATTAATGGTTTTTCTGATGTTAAACCAGCCTTGCATACCTGGTATAAATCCCACTTGATCATGGTGAATTATTTTTTTGATATGTTGTTGAATTCTATTGGCTAGAATTTTGTTGAGGATTTTTGCATCTATGTTCATGAGGGATATAGGTCTATAATTTTCTTTTTTTGTGATGTCTTTACCTGGTTTTGGTATCAGGGAGATGGTGGCTTCATAGAATGAGTTGGGTAGTATTCTGTCATTTTCTATGCTTTGAAATACCTTTAGTAGAAGTGGTGTTAACTCTTCTCTGAAGGTTTGGTAGAACTCTGCAGTGAAGCCATCTGGGCCAGGGCTTTTTTTTGTTGGGAGTTTTTTGATTACCGTTTCAATCTCTTTTTTTGTTATGGGTGTATTTAGTTGTTCTACTTCTGAACGTGTTAGTTTAAGTAGGTAGTGTTTTTCCAGGAATTCATCCATTTCTTCCAGGTTTGCAAATTTGTTAGAGTACAATTTTTCAAAATAATCTGATATGATTCTTTTAATTTCAGTTGGGTCTGTTGTGATGTGGCCCTTCACGTTTCTTATTTGGGTTATTTGTTTCCTTTCCTGTATTTCTTTAGTCAGTCTAGCCAATGGTTTATCAATTTTGTTAATTTTTTCAAAGAACCAGCTTTTGGCTTTGTTAATTCTTTCAATTGTTTTTCTGTTCTCTAATTCATTTAGTTCAGCTCTAATTTTTATTATTTGTTTTCTTCTGGTGCCTGATGGATTCTTTTGTTGCTCACTTTCTATTTGTTGAAGTTGTAGGGACAGTTCTCTGATTTTGGCTCTTTCCTCTTTTTTGTATGTGTGCATTTATCGATATAAATTGGCCTCTGACCACTGCTTTTGCTGTGTCCCAGAGGTTTTGATAGGAAGTATTTTCATTCTCGTTGCATTCTATGAATTTCCTTATTCCCTCCTTGATGTCTTCTAAAACCCAGTCTTTTTTCAGCAGGGTATTGTTCAGTTTCCAAGTATTTGATTTCTTTTCCCTAGTTTTTCTGTTAGTGATTTCTAGTTTTATTGCCTTACGGTCTGAGAAGATGCTTTGTAATATTTCGATGTTTTGGATTCTGCAAAGGTTTGTTTTATTACCTAATATGTGGTCTATTCTAGAGAATGTTCCATGTGCACTAGAAAAAAAAGTATATTTTGCAGCAGTTGGGTGGAGAGTTCTGTATAAGTCAATGAGGTCAAGTTGGTTAATTGTTGTAATTAGGTCTTCCGTGTCTCTATTGAGCTTCTCACTGGATGTCCTGTCCTTCTCCGAAAGTGGTGTGTTGAAGTCTCCTACTATAATTGTGGAGGTGTCTATCTCACTTTTCAGTTCTGTTAAAATTTGATTTATGTATCTTGCAGCCCTGTCATTGGGTACATAAATATTTAATATGGTTATATCTTCCTGATCAATTGTCCCTTTTATCACTATGTAGTGTCCTTCTTTATCCTTTGTGGTGGATTTAAGTCTAAAGTCTATTTTGGCAGAAATTAATATTGCTACTCCTCTTCTTTTTTGCTTATTGTTTGCTTGATATATTTTTTTCCATCCTTTGAGTTTTAGTTTGTTTGTGTCTCTAAGTCTAAGGTGTGTCTCTTGTAGGCAGCATATAGACGGATCATGTTCCTTTATCCAGTCCGAGACTCTCTGTCTCTTTATTGGTGTGTTTAGTCCATTTACATTCAGCATAATTATAGATAAATAAGTGTTTAGTGTTGTCATTTTGATGCCTTTTTATGTGTGTTGTTGACAATTTCATTTTTCCACATACTTTTTTGTGCTGAGACATTTTTCTTAGTAAATTGTGAGATCCTCATTTTCGTAGTGTTTGACTTTATGTTTGTTGAGTCATTACGTTTTTCTTGGCTTTTATCTTGAGTTATGGAGTTGTTATACCTCTTTGTGGTTACCTTAATATTTACCCCTATTTTTCTAAGTAAAAACCTAACTTGTATCGTTCTATATCGCCTTGTATCACTCTCCATATGGCAGTTCTATGCCTCCTGTATTTAGTCCCTCTTTTTGCTTATTGTGATCTTTTACATATTGACTTCAGTGATTCCCTGTTATGAGCATTTTTTTTTAATTAATCTTAATTTGTTTTTGTGATTTCCCTATTTGAGTTGATACCAGGATGTTGTGTTTTGTGACCTTGTGTTGTGCTGGTATCTGATATTATTTGTTTTCTGACCAGACAATATCCTTAAGTATTTCTTGTAGCTTTGGTTTGGTTTTTGCAAATTCTCTGAACTTGTGTTTATCTGTAAATATCTTAATTTCGCCTTCATATTTCAGAGAGAGTTTTACTGGATATATGATCCTTGGCTGGCAGTTTTTCTCCTTCAGTGCTCTCTATATGTCATCCCATTGCCTTCTTGCCTGCATGGTTTCTACTGAGTCGTCTGAACTTATTGATTCTCCCTTGAAGGAGACCTTTCTTTTCTCCCTGGCTGCTTTTAAAATTTTCTCTTTATCTTTGGTTTTGGCAAGTTTGTTGACAATATGTCTTGGTGTTTTTCTTTTTGGATCAATCTTAAATGGGGTTCGATGAGCATGTTGGATAGATATCCTTTCGTCTTTCATGATGTCAGGGAAGTTTTGTGTCAGGAGTTCTTCAACTATTTTCTCTGTGTTTTCTGTCCCCCCTCCCTGTTCTGGGACTCCAATCACATGCAAGTTGTCCTTCTTGATAGAGTCCCACATGATTCTTAGGGTTTCTTCATTTTTTTAAATTCTTTTATCTGAATTTTTTCCAGCTATGTTGGTGTTAATTCCCTGGTCCTCCAGATTTCCCAGTCTGCATTCTAATTGCTCGAGTCTGTTCCTCTGACTTCCTATTGCGTTGTTTAATTCTGTAATTTTATTGTTAATCTTTGGATTTCTACATGCTGTCTCTCTATGGATTCTTGCAACTATTAATTTTTCCACTATGTTCTTGAATAATATTTTTGAGTTCTTCAACAGTTTTATCAGTGTGTTCCTTGGCTTTTTCTGCAGTTTGCCTTATTTCGTTTGTGATGTCTTAAAGCATTCTGTAAATTAGTTTTTTATATTCTGTATCTGATAATTCCAGCATTGTATCTTCATTTGGGAAAGATTTTGATTCTTTTGTTTGGGGGGTTGGAGAAGCTGTCATGGTCTGCTTCTTTATGTGGTTTGATATGGACTGCTGTCTCTGAGCCATCACTGGGAAACTTGTTTTTCCAGAAAATCTGACTGGGACGCTGGCTCCAGGCTCCAAAAACAGTCGCTGCTTCCCCGTATGTGTTCGTTTTCCGTCTCTAAATCTGTGTTTGTTGTTCAGGATTCATAGATTGTTTTTTATGTGATCGATTCACTTGTTTTTCCGAGTCTTTTTTGCAAGAGGGATCCGAGGTAGCGTCTACCTAGTCCACCATCTTGGCCCCACCCCCTATTTCTAGCTTTTTAAGGAAGCGCCAAAACGATTTCCAAAGTGGTTGTACCATTTTACATTCCCACCAGCAGTGTAGAAGTGTTCCAATCTCTCCACAGCCTCTCCAACATTTATTATTTTGTGTTTTTTGGATTAATGCCAGCCTTGTTGAAGTGAGATGGAATCTCGTTGTAGTTTTGATTTGCGTTTCTCTAATGGCTAATGATCATGAACATTTCCTCATGTATCTGTTAGCTACCTGAAAGTCTTCTCTAGTGAAGTGTCTTTTCATATCCTTTGCCCATTTTTTAATAGGGTTATTTGTCTTTTTGTATTGAGTTTTTGCAGCATTATGTAGATTTTAGAGATCAGGCACTGATCAGAAATGTCAAAGCAAAAAACTTTTTCTCGGTCTGTAGGTAGTCTTTTTACTCTTTTGGTGAAGTCTTTGGATGAGCAGAGGTGTTTGATTTTTAGGACCTCACAGTTGCCTAGTTTTTCTTCTGCATTCTTAATAATGTTTTGTATACCGTTTATGCCATGTATTAGGGCTCCTAACGTTGTCCCTATTTTTTCTTCCATGATCTTTATCGTTTTAGATTTTATATTTAGGTTTTTGATCCATTTTGAGTTAGTTTTTGTGCATGGAGTGAGGTATGGGTCTTTTTTCATTTTTTTGCAGATGGATATCCAGTTATGCCAGCACCATTTGTTAAAAAGACTGTCTTTTTCCATTTAACTGTTTTGAGGTCTTTGTCAAATATTAAATGCTCATACGTGGATGGATTTATGTCTAGATTCTCAATTCTGTTCCACTGGTCTATGTACCTGTTTTTGTACCAGTAACAGGCTGTTTTGACTACTGTGGTGGTATAATAGGTTCTAAAATCAGGTAAAGTAAGGCCTCGCACTGTGGTCTTCTTTTTCAGTAATGCCTTGTTTACCCGGGTCCTCTTTCCCTTCCATATGAAGTTGGTGATTTGTTTCTCCATCTCATTAAAGAATGTTGTTGGGATTTGGATCGGAATTGCATTACGTGTATAGATGGCTTTTGGTAGAACAGACATTTTTATAATGTTAAGTCTTCCTATCCACAAGCAAGGTATGTTTTTCCAGTTATGTAAGTCTCTTTTGGTTTCTTGCAGAAGTATACTGTACTTTTCTTTGTATAAGTGTTTTACATCTCTGGTGAGATTTATTCCTAAGTATTTTATCTTCTTTGGAGCTACTGTAAATGGCATTGATTTGGTTATTTCCTCTTCGATGTTCTTTTTGTTGGTGTAGAGGAATCCAAGTGATTTTTGTATGTTTACCTTGTATCCCGATACTCTGCTGAACTCTTCTATTAGTTTCAGTAGTTTTCTGGAGGATTCCTTAGGGTTTTCTGTGTATAAGATCATGTCATCTGCAAATAGAGATACTTTCACTTCTTCCTTGCCAATCTGGATGCCATTTATTTCTTTATGTAGCCTAATTGCCCTGGCTAGGACTTCTAGCACAATGTTGAATAAGAGCGGTGATAAAGGGCATCCTTGTCTGGTTCCCGATCTCAGTGGGAATACTTTCAGGCTCTCTCCATTTAGGGTGATGTTGGCTGTTGGCTTTGTATACATGCCCTTTATTATGTTGAGAAATTTTCCTTCTATTCCTATTTTGCTGAGAGTTTTTATCATGAATGAGTGTTGAACTTTGTCAAATGCCTTTTCTGCATCAATTGATAAAATCATGTGATTCTTGTCTTTTGTTTTATTTATGTGGTGGATTACATTGATTGTTTCTCTAATGTTGTACCATCCCTGCATACCTGGTATGAATCCCACTTGGTCATGGTGAATTATTTTTTTGATATGTTGTTCAATTTTCTTGTCTAGAATTTTGTTGAGGATGTTTGCATCTACGTTCATGAGGGATATAGGTCTACTATTTTCTTGAGGTGTTTTTACTTGGTTTTGGTATCAGGGATATGGTGGCTTCATAGCATGAGTTTGGTAGTATTCCATCATTTTCTATGCTCTGAAATACCTTTAGTAGTGGTGGTGTTAACTCTTCTCTGAATGTTTGGTAGAACTCTGCAGTGAAGCCCTGTGGGCCAGGGCTTTTTTTTGTTGGGAGTTTTTTGATTACCTTTTCAATCTATTTGTTTCTTATGGGTCTATTTATTTGTCCTACCTCTGTTTGTGTTAATTTAGGTAGGTAGTGTGTTTCTAGGAATTCATCCATTTCTTCTAGGTTTTCAAATTTGTTTGAGTATAGTTTTTCATAGTAATCTGATATGATTCTTTTAATTTCAGTTGGGTCTGTTGTAATATCGCCCCTCTCATTTCTTATTTGGGTTATTTGCTTCCTCTCTTGTTTTTCATTTGTCATTTTGGTCAGTGGTTTATCAGTTTTGTTGATTTTTTCAAAGAACCAGCTTTTGGTCTTGTTAATTCTTTCAACTGTTTTTCTGTTTTCTATTTCATTTAGTTCAGCTCTAATTTTTATTATTTGTTTTCTTCTGGTGCCTGTGGGTTTCTTTTGTTGCTCTCTTTCTATTTGTTCAAGTTGTAGGGATAATTCTTTGTTTTTTGCCCTTTCTTTTTGTGTGTGTGCATTTATTGATTTAAATTGGCCTCTGAGCACTGTTTTTGCTGTGTCCCAAAGGTTCTGATAGGAAGTGTTTTCTTTCGCATTGGATTCTCCGAATTTCTTTATTCCATCCTTAATGTCTTCTATAATCCAGTCTTTTTTGAGCAGGGTATTGTTCAGTTTCCAATGTTTGATTTATTTTCCCTGTTTTTCCTGTTATTGATGTCCACTTTTATGGCCTTATGCTCAGAGCTGATGCTTTGTAATATTTCAATGTTCTGGATTCTGCTAAGGCTTGCTTTATGACCTAATATGTGGTCTAGTCTAGAGAATGTTTCATGTGCACTAGAAAAGAAAGTATACTCGGTTGCTGTTGGTTGGAGTGTTCTGTATATGTCTTCGAGGTCAAGTTCTTTGATTTTTGAATTTAGATCTTCCGTGTCTTTATTGAGCTTCTTTCTGGATGTCCTGTCCTTCACCGGGTTGGTGAAGTCTTCTACTATTATTGTGGAGCTGTCTATCTTGCTTTTCAATGCTGATAGAGTTTGTTTTATGTATCTTGCAGCCCTGTCATTGGGTGCATAAATATTTAATATGGTTATATCTTCTTGGTGTATTTTCCCTTTAATCATTAAATAGTGTCCTTCCTTATCCTTTCTGATGGATTTTACTTTAAAGTCTACTTTGTCAGAAATTAATGTTGCCATTCCTTCTATTTTTTGATTGTTGTTTGCTTGATATATTTTTTTTCCATCCTTTGAGTTTTAGTTTGTTTGTGTCTCTAAGTCTAAGGTGTGTCTCTTGTAG
This sequence comes from Elephas maximus indicus, assembly GCF_024166365.1. Classification (NCBI taxonomy): domain Eukaryota; kingdom Metazoa; phylum Chordata; class Mammalia; order Proboscidea; family Elephantidae; genus Elephas; species Elephas maximus. The sequence goes on along the minus strand of NC_064846.1, from coordinate 78,853,187 downwards.
GCAGAGTATAGGCAGATCTTGTTTTTTAATCCATTCTGCCACTCTCTGTCTCTTTCTTGGTGCGTTTAGTCCATTTACATTCAGGGTAATTATGGATAGGGATGAATTGACCGCTATCATTTTGATATCTTTTTTTGTGTGTTGTTGACAGTTTCTTTTTCCCAGTTAATTTTATGTGCTGAGTAGATTTTCTTTATATTTTGTCCGTTCCTCATATTTGTTGTTGTTGATTTTGTTTCTGCTGAGTCTTTATTTTTTTCTTGTATTTTATTTTGATGAGTAGGATAGTTTGTCTCTGTGGTTACCTTATTATTTACCCCTATTTTTCTAAATTTAGAACTAACTTTTACTTTTTTGTACCGCCGTACCTTCCTCTCCATATGGAAGGTGTAGGAATGCATTTGTTAGTCCATCTTTATTATTTTAATGTTACCTTCTTTTATGTAATAACTTCGTTGTTACCCTGTTTTGAGCTTTTTTTTTTTTTTTTTTACAATCTTGCTTTTTTTTTTTTGGATTTCCCTTTCTCGGTTGACTTCTGGTTGCTCTGCCCAGTGTTCTAGTCTTGGGTTGATACCTGATATTATTGATTTTCTAACCAAGGAACTCCTTTATTTTTTCTTTTAGTTTTGGTTTGTTTTTACGAATTCCCTAAACTTGTGTTTATCTGGGAATGTCTTGATTTCACATTCATATTTAAGAGACAGTATTGCTGGATATATGATTCTTGGCAGGCAATTTTTTTTCTTCAATTTTTTAAATATGTCATCCCATTGCCTTCTTGCCTGCATGGTTTCTACCGAGAAGTCCGAGCTTATTCTTATTGGCTCTCCTTTGTAGGTGACTTTTCGTTCATCCCTCACTGATCTTATAATTCTCTCCTTATCTTTGGTTTTGGCAAGTTTGATTATAATATGCCTTGGTGGCTTTCTTTTAACATAAACCTTATGTGGAGTTCAATGAGCATCTTGGATAGATATCTTCTCATCTTTCATGTTATTAGGGAAGTTTTCTGCCAACCAATCTTCAACAATTCTCTCTGTATTTTCTGTTATCACTCCCTGTTCTGGTACTTCAATCACTCGTAGGTTATTTCTCTTGAAAAAGTCCCAGATGATTTTTAAGTTTTCTTCATTTTTTTAAATTGTTTGATTTTTCTTCAAATATATTAGTGCCAAGTGATTTATCTTCGAGTTCAGAAATTCTAGCTTCTACTTTCCCAATTCTGCTCCTCTGACTTTCTATCGAGTTGTCTAATTCTGTAATTTTATTGTTAATCTTCTGAATTTCTGATTGCTCTCTGTCTATGCATTTTTCCAGCTTATTAAACTTCTCATTATGTTCCTTAATAATCTTTCTAATTTCTTCAGTTGCTTTATCTGTGTGTTCTTTGGCTCGTTCTGCGTATTGCCTCATTTCCTTCCTGATGTCTTGAAGGGTTCTGTATATTAAACTTTTGTATTCTGCATCTGGTAATTCCAGGAATGCACTTTCATCTAGAAGATCCCTGGATTCTTTGTTTTGAGAGCCTGTCGAGGTGATCATGGCCTGTTTTTTTTATGTGACTTGATATTGACTATTGTCTCTGAGCCATCTATAAGTTATTGTATTAGTTTATGCTTGCTTACTGTGCCGTAGCTTCTTGTTTTGTTTTGGTATACCCCTATGGGTTGCTTGAGTGAACTAGCTTGATTATTTTTGCCTTTGGAGCACTGATGTCCTGTCCCCAGCTGGCTAGAGCTGTTATCGGGTATATCAGTCTAGGAGTCCATTCAGTTTTCTTGTATGAATTCAGCTCAGGTTTCCAGGTAGCCGATATCAAGTGTGTGGTACAGGCTCTGTTCTACAGTCTTAGAGGGGCAGGGGTGATTGGCGTATATACCAGTATCTGATTGCAGCAAGGGGTCACGCTCTGAACAAGTCAGGGGCCTGAGAATCAACCCCCGAGTATCTCAAAGGAGAATACATCCCTGTTCCCTACAGCGTGCAGGTGGGTGGGTTCTGCAGACGGACCATGGGCACCCAAAGTTTTTGGTTATAAGGACTGGGAGGTACAGTTATCTTTGGACCCCTGTCGTGGGTGGCTGGGTGACCTGAGTGGAGTTACCAGTCCTTAGGTCCCTGATATGGGTAGGTGAGGACCTTGTTTAATAGGCAAAGCAATGTCAAATGTCAAACACCCACCTCTCCACCGCACAGCTGAAATGGTTGGAGTCTGCCAACAAGGGTTTATTCTCTTGAAATAGGCCCACACAGGTCCATGCAGAAGGGAAAGGTGCTCAAGGTCCACGGATGGTTTATGCCTAGACAGGAGCCACTTCTGTCCTGAACTCCCCCAGTTAATGGAGCTAGCAATTTATCTTTTCCCCCAATTGCAAATTTTTCCTTCCCCTAGGCCGGGAGGATGGTTCCAGATGCTCACCAGGGTCTCTCTCAGGCCCAGGGATTCAGCCACTGAAGCCAGCTTGGGGGTGGGCGGGGCGTGGTAAAATATACACAAGTACTTAGCTTTTGCCAAGAGCACCATTCTCCTCAGGTTCTGGAGGTGTGAGTAGGCTCTGTGGCTGGCTGCTTCTGCCTAAGGAAACTGTGGCTGAAGCTAGTACCAGCCCGGCTGCCGCTCTGGGAATGGTGCCTGAGGGCTCCTCACGATTCAGCTCCGGTAACTCCTCTCCACTTCTGAACGATCTCTTCCTCCCCTTGCCCTCAGTTCATTTTCTAAGCTTGCCTTTGATGCTCAGGGCTCCCAGCTTGTCACAAATATACTCGTTTCACTTGTGTTTTTGGGTCTTTGTTGTAAAGAGGGCTTGCCGAAGCGTCTGTCTATTGCACCATCTTGCTTCTGCCTCTTTTTTTTTTTACAACCTTTTCAATCTCTTCTTTTGTTATGGATCTGTTTAAATTTTGTTTTAACCTCTGTTTGTGTTAGTTTATTTAGGTACTGTGTTTCTAGGAATTGGTCCATTTCCTCTAAGTTTTCAAATCCATTGGAGTACAGTTTTTCATAGTACTCTGTTACATTTTTATTTCAGTTTGGTCTGTTGTAATGTCCCCTATTTCCTTGCTTATTTGGTATATTTGCTTCGTCTCTGTTTGCCTTTTTATCAATTTGGGTAATGGTTTGTCAATTTTGTTGATTCTTTCAAAGAACCAATTTTTGGTTTTGTTGGTTCTTTTTATCGTTTTTTAATTCTCTATGTCATTCATTTCTGCTCTGGTCTTTATTATTTCCTTTCTCCTGGTGGCTGTGTGCTTCTTTTGTTGTTCTCTTTCTATTTGTTCAAATTATAGGGCTAATGTTTTTATTTTGTCCCTTTCTTATTGTTTGATGTGTGCATCTATTCCTAGAAATTGACCTTTGAGCATTGCCTTTGCTGTGTTCCAAAAGTTTTGGTGTGATATGTTTTCATTCTCATTTGAGTCTAGATTTTTTTTTTTTATTCCATCTTTGATTTCTTCTATTACTGAGTGGTTTTTAAGCAAGGTGTTGTTCAGTTCTCATGTTTTTTATTTTTTTCTTGATTTTCATGTTATTAATTCCTTCTTTTATGGCATTGTGATTAGTGAAGAAGTTTTGTATTATCTCAATGTTTTTTATTTTGCTTAGGGTTGTTTTGTGGCCTAAGATGTGGCTTATTCTGGTGAATGTTCTGTGTGTGTAGGAAAAGTGTGTGTACTTTCCTGCTGTTAGGTGGAGTGTTCTGTATATTTCTGAGGTCAAGCTGATTGATTGTGGCCTTTAGATCTTCTGTATCTTGCCGAGTTTCTTTCTAGATGTTTTGTCCTTTACTGAGAGTGGTGCCTTGGATTCTGCTGTTATTATTGTGGAACTGTCAATTTCTCTTTTCAGCGCTGTTAGAGTTTGTTTTATGTATTTTGGAGCCCTGTAGTTGGGTGCATAGATATTTATTATGGTTATGTCATTATGGTGGACTGTCCCTTAAGTCATTACATAATGTTCTTCCTTGTCTTTTATGGTGGATTTTACTTTAAACTCTATTTTATCTGAGATTAGTATTGCCACTTCTGGTCTTTTATGGCTGCTCTTTGATATACTTTTTCTGTCATTTGATTTTTAATATATTTATGGTTTTGTGTCAAAGGTGTGTCTCTTGCAAACAGCATATTGATGCATCATTTTTTTAAAATCCATTCTGTCACTGTCTCTGTAAACATTCATTTAAGCCATTTATATTTAGTGTGATTATTGATAAAAAAATTGTGATTATTGATAGGTATGAGTTTATTGTTGTCATTTCATAGTGCTTTTGTGTGTGTGTGTGTGTGTGTGTGATGCTGACGTTTCCTTTTTTCCTTTTAGTCTCCTGTTTTCAGTTCCTTTTGTGGAATTTCTTTTCATTTCTTTATCGTAGATTTTGTGTTTACTGAGACTTTATGTTTTTCTTCTTTATTTTGATGAATAGGTTTGTTAACTTTGTGGTTGCCTTGAAATTTTTCCTTATTTTCTAAGATTGGAGCAGTCTTTTATTACTTGATATCACCTTGAATTCCACCCCTTTTCAAAGTTATAAACCTATTCCATGTTTTGTCTCTTTTATTGCTCTGATGTTGTTGTCATTTACTGACTGACACCTCTAGTTCCTGTTTTTTTTTTTTTTTTGTTTTATCCTTGAAAGTTCATTACTTAGGTCAATATCTGTCTGATACTGGCCTGTGTCCTAGATTCAGGTTGTTGGTTCTCTAGCCAAAGGGCTTCCTTCAATAATTCTTCTAAGTTTTCTGTGGTTTTTACAAATTCCCTTAATTTCTGTTTATCTGGAAATGTTCTAATTTTGCCATTGCATTTGAGACAGAGAGTTTTGCAGGATATATTATTCCTGGTTTTCTGTTTTTCTTTCTTTCTGGGTTTTATATATGTCATCCCATTGCCTTCTGGCCTGAATGGCTTCTGCCACATAATCAGAGCTTAGTCTTAGTCCCCTTAGTATATGACTTTTCGTTTTTCTCAAGCTGCTCTCAGGATTCTTTCTTTGTCTTCGGTTTTCATGAGTGTGATTATGATATGTCTTGCTGACTTTCTTATCGGGCCTATCCTATATGGGGTTTGTTGAGCTTCTTGGGTGATCAGCTTTTCATCTTTCATGATATTAGGGAAGTTTTTTGTCAGCAAATCAATGATCCTCTCTGTGTTTTCTATTTTCTCCCCTTTTCTAGAACTCTGACCATGCACAAATTTTTGCTCTGGATTGTATCCCATATTGTTCTTAAGTTTTATTTATTTTTCTTCATTTTCTTCTCTGATTTTACCTCAAACAAGGTGGCATCCATAAGTTTGTCTTCAGTTTTTCTTATTCTGTCTTCCACTGTTTATATATTAAACTTTTGAAGGCTGTGTCAGTTTGTTTGCTCAATGACCTCCTCTAACTATTTTTGCAATGTCTCTCTTCCTGAATATGTATGGGCACCAAGAACTCTGTTCCATCATCCACGCCCAGCTATTGTTTCAAAAAGATTTTCCTGTACTCTAGTAAAAAACAGAAAAGCAAAATGAAGGAAAATGGAGAAAAAGACAAGAAGGAAAACAAAAATGTATAAAAACCAAAACAACAAAAAACACCCTTCCAGTCTTTTCCTAGTTGGTCTATGCATACGATTCTACCCAAGAGGAAAGTGTAGGAAGTTCCTAGGTATTTGGTGTGCATACATTTTATCCTGCACATACACATGTCTTTCTTGTTTTTGTTGCTGTTAGGTGCCGTCGAGTTGGTTCCGACTCATAGCAACCCTCTGCACAACAGAACGAAATACTGCCCGGTCCTGCACCATCCTTACAATCGTTGTTATGCTTGAGCTCATTGTTGCAGCCACTGTGTCAATCCACCTCATTGAGGGTCTTCCTCCTTTCTGCTGACCCCATACTCTGCCAAGCATGATGTCCTTCTCCAGGGACTGGTCTCTCCTAACAACATGTCCAAAGTATGTGAGACATAGTCTCTCCATTCTTCCTTCTAAGGAGCATTCTCGTTGAACTTCTTCCAAGACAGATTTGTTTGTTCTTTTGGCAGTCTATGGTATATTCAATATTCTTCGCCAACACCACAATTCAAAGGTGTCAACTCTTCCTTATTCACTGTCCAGCTTTCACATGCATATGATGTGATTGAAAATACCATGGCTTGGGTCAGGCACACCTTGGTCTTCAGGGTGAAATCTTTGCTCTTCACCACTTTGAAGAGGTCCTTTTTTTTTGCAGCAGATTTGCCCAATGCAATGCATCTTTTGATTTCTCGACTGTTGCTTCCATAGCTGTTGATTGTGGATCCAAGTAAAATGAAATCCTTGACAACTTCAATGTTTTCTCCATTTATCATGATGTTGCTCATTGCTCCAGTTGTCAGGATTTTGTTTTCTTTATGTTGAGGTGTAACCCATACTGAAGGCTGTGGTCTTTGATCTTCATCAGTAAGTGCTTCAAGTCTTCTTCACTTTCAGCAAGCAGGGTTGTGTCATCTGCGTAACGCAGGTTGTTAATGAGTGCTCCCCAATCTTGATGCCCCGTTCTTCTTCATGTATTCCAGCTTCTTGTATTATTTGTTCAGCACACAGATTAAATATGTATGGTGAAAGAATACAACCCTGATGCACACCTTTCCTGACTTTAAACCAATCAGTATCCCCTTGTTCTGTCCAAGAAACTGCCTCGTGATCTATGTAAAGGTTCCTCATGAGCACAATTAAGTGTTCTGGAATTCCCATTCTTCGCAGTGTTATCCATAGTTTGTTGTGATCCACACAGTCAAATGCCTTTGCATAGTCAATAAAACACAGGTAAACATACTTCAAAAAAAAATTTTTTTTTTAAACATACTTCTGGTATTCTTTGCTTTCAGCCAGGATCCATCTGACATCAGCAATGATATCCCTGGTTCCACATCCTCTTTTGAAACCGGCCCGAATTTCTGGCAGTTCTCTGTCGATATACTGCTACAGCCGTTTTTGAATGATCTTCAGCAGAATTTTGCTTGGGTGTGATATTAATGATATTGTTCTATAATTTCCACATTTGATTGGATCACCTTTCTTGGGGACAGGCATAAATATGGATCTCTTCTAGTCAGTTGGCCAGGAAGCTGTCTTCCATATTTCTTGGCATAGACGAGTGATCACCTCCAGCGCTGCATCTGTTTGTTGAAACATCTCAATTGATATTCCATCAATTCCCGGAGCCTTGTTTTTCGCCAATGCCTTCAGAGCAGCTTGGTATTTTTCCTTCAGTACCATCGGTTCCTGATCATATGCCACCTCTCGAAATGGTTGAATATCGACTAATTCTTTTCGGTATAATGACTCTGTATTCCTTCCATCTTCTTTTGATGCTTCTTGCGTCGTTTAACATTTTCCCCATGGAATCCTTTACTATTGCAGCTCAAGCCTTGAATTTTTAATTCAGTTCTTTCAGCTTGAGAAATGCCGAGCGTGTTCTTCCCTTTTGGTTTTCCATCTCTAGCTCTTTGCACATGTCATTATAATGCTTTATTTTGTCTTTTGAGAGGCCGTTTGAAATCTTCAGTTCTTTTAATTCATGAATTTTTGCTTTAGCTGCTCCATGCTCAAGATCACATTTCAGAGTCTCCTCTGACATCCATCTTGGTCTTTTCTTTCTTTCCTGTCTTTTAAGTGACCTCTTGCTTTCTTCATGGATGATGTCCTTGATTTCATTCCACAACTCGTCTGGTTTTCGGTCACTAGTGTTCAATGCATCAACTGCATCAACTTTATTCTTGAGATGGTCTCTAAATTCAGGTGGGATATACTCAAGGTCATATTTTGGCTCTCGTGGACTTGCTCTGATTTTCTTCAGTTTCAGCTTGAACTTGCATATGAGCAATTGATGGTCTGTTCCACAGTTGGCCCCAGCCTTGTTCTGACTGATGATATTGAGCTTTTCCATCGTCTCTTTCCACAGATATAGTCAATTTGATTTCTGTGTGCTCCATATGGTGAGGTCCATGTGTATAGTCGCTGTTTATTTTGGTGAAAGAAGGTATTTGCAATGTACTTCAGGATAGGTCTTGAAACGTTCTTTTTGATGATGAATGCAACACCATTCCTCTTTGAGTTGTCATTCTTAGCATAGTAGACTATATGATTGTCCAATTCAAAATGGCCAATACCAGTCCATTTCAGCTCACTAATGCCTAGGATATCGATGCTTATGCATTCCATTTCATTTTTGATGATTTCCAATTTTCCAAGATTCATACTTTGTACATTCGAGGTTCCACTTATTAATGGATGTTTGCAGCTGTTTCTTCTCATTTTGAGTTGCGCCACATCAACAGATGAAGGTCCTGAAAGCTTTATTCCGTCCATGTCATTAAGGTTGATTCTACTTTAGGAGGCAGCTCTTCCCCAGTCATCTTTTGAGTTCCTTCCAACCTGGGGGGCTCACCTTCCAGCACTATATCAGACAATGTTCTGGTGCTATTCATAAGGTTTTCACTGGCTAATGCTGTTCAGAAGTAGACTGCTGGGTCCTTCTTCCTAGTCTGTGTTAGTCTGGAAGCTCAGCTGAAACCTGTCCTCCATGGGTGACCCTGCTGGTATCTGAATACTGGTGGCATAGCTTCCAGCATCACAGCAACACACAAGCCCCCACAATACGGCAAAGTGACAGACACGTGGGGGATGTCTTTCTTAGCTGCCCATATATATGGTGCTTTTGAAAGGACTAAAGTCTTCGAGAAACTCTTATACCAGTGTCTCTGCTTTGATCCTTAGAAGCCTATTTTATGCTTCAATCATACAAAATAGTTTCAGGTAATTAAGGGCTGCCACAGTCCTCAGGTGTTGCCTTCTGCTCCCCCTTCCTATTCTGCATGCTTGGAGGATGGCTAAACTGGCAGGATCACCCCTGTTCCATCCTTCAGGCATTTTGTAGGCAGATCAGAACAGACACACGCAACTGTTTGCCTGCAAAATGAAAGTCTGCTCTGTATACTTCAGAGACAGAGAACGACCCATTCTCTGACAACATCGTTCACATTTCACCTGTTCAGCAGGTGCCACTGACACAACCACAACTGCTTTGAAGTCAAGAGGGGGGAGAATGCTGACAGTACAAGGAAAAGTGTTGCTACCATTTGAAAGTTAACTTTTTCTTAGTTTAGTGTTCATCTAGTTGCTACAACTCTTCAATTACTTTTTAGAGGTCTTACAAAGCAGTTTGTGCTGATTTTAGTTGTTTTTCTTGCTGACATACGGGGGGAAGAAAATGTAGAACTGTTCATGTTACCATCTTCCAACATTTCCCTGATCTTCCTCATTTTTCAATGGTTACAATTTATTGCGATTATATGGATGTACCATAATTTATTTATCCAGTTTCCTACTGATAGATATTTAGGTTGTTTCTAAACTTTTGTCATTGAAAACAACATTCAGTAACTATTTTACATATTTTTGGTCCATATTTATAATAACTTAGAGAAAAAAAATCCTAAAAGTAGAATTGTTGAGTCAAGAGTATTTTAAATTCTAATAGTTTTTTTTTTTCAAAATACTTTCCAACCAAAAATTTGTGAGAATGTCTGATTACTACACTTCAGCTATTGTGTTTTTGTGTGGCTATAATTGTTGAAATTTTTTTTCTTATATTCAGCTGCAATCTATGGTTGTATAATTTCTGTCATTAATTCTAGTGCTGACTGACCTGTGGATCCATACATTATGTATTTAATTTTTCTCCCATATATGTATTGTTTAAGAAGCTAAAGAGTGTTATTATGTCTTGCCCACATGCCTTTTTCTGAGATTTCACACTCTGTATTTAAGAGCTCTCCTGCTATCTCAAAGGTCAGTGGTTTGAACCCACCAACTGCTCCATGGGAGAAAAGACCTGGCAATTTTGTCCCATAAAGATCACAGCCTAGGAAACCTTATAGGGCAATTCTAATTGTTGTATAGGGTCACCATGAGTTGAAATCAACTTGCTGGCACACAACAACCATTGGGCATTTACCTCTGCTCTCATATTCATTTCTTGACCTTCTGTTTGTTCTTCTCTTATCTACAAGGGGGCTAACCCATGTAGGCTGTGTTTCCAGGCTCATTGGTTGGCTGACTTCTGACTGTGTTTCTCAATGTGAGACACTAGCAGGAGATTGGAGGGAAGAAGGATCTAATGATCTAAGTATTTATATCAAGGTTTTAGGAGAAAATCCAGCATATTAAACCCAATGAAAGTAGGTGGAAAAATAGTAAAGATGGGGGAGAAATTAAGCAATAAAAAGTAAACATACAATACAGGAAATCCAAACTAAATATTAGTTCTTTGCAAAAACTAATAAAATCAGTAAACTCCTTTCAGAAAAGAAAAGGCACAAATCACCTATATCAGGGCTGAAAAGAGGGACACCACTAAAGAATCCACAAATATTAAAAAGATAAGAGGATATTTTAACTTTATGACAATAAATTGAAAATACTGACAAAATAGAAAGACTCCTCAAAAAATACAACCTACCAAAACTCACACAAGATATAGCTAATCTGAATAATTCTATATCTATTAAAGACATTGAATTTCTAATTAAAATCTTTTCCATACTATAATATAGCTCACAAAGTTATATTCTACATCCTAGCTTGGTGAGTAGTGTCTGGGATCTTAAAAGCTTACAGGCAGTCATGTAAGATACAACTATTGGTCTCTATTCATCCAGAACAAAAGAGAAAGAAGGAAACCAAAGGCTCAAAGAAGAAACTAGTCTATAGGAGAATAGCCTACATGAACCATGGCCTCGTCTACTCTGAGACCAGAAAAACTAGATAGTTTCTGGCTGCTACCGTTGACCATTCTAATCAGGACCACAATAGATGGACCCTGATAGAGTGGGAGAAAATGTCAAACAACCTCAAATTCCTAAAAAAAAAAAAAAAAAATTGACCTACTGAACTTGTTGAGACTGAAGAACTCCTGAGACTATTGCCCTAAGATACTCTTAAACCTTGAACTGAAAATAACCCCTGAGATCATCTTGTAGCTAAATAACAAACTGGCTTACAAAGTAATGAATATCACCAGTAAGTACCGTGCTCCTTTAAAAAAAAATCATCTGTATGAAACCAAATGGTCAACAATTACTTTAAAATAAAGATGAGAATGTAAGGGGACAGGGAAACTAGATTATTGGAAATAGAGATAATGAGAATGTTTGCACATTGTGAAGAATGTAACCAAAGTCATTGAAAAATTTTGTAGAAATAGTTGACACACACTCTTACAGAGAACAGGAAAATAGAGAATATTTTCCAACTCATTTCATGAGATGAGCATAACCCTTATAACAAAATCTGACTAGGACACTGAAAGAAAACTTCCTTATAATCAAGAAGGATAAAAAAATGCTTTTTAAATATTAGAAAATTGAACCCAGTGATATATAAAATGAATAATCATCATGACAAAGTTGGTTTTTCCCATTAATTCAAAGGTGATATATTTTTTAAAAATCATTCAATTAATATATCAAAATTTTGATAAGCTCTAATTTTTTTTTCTAGCTTTAAGAGTACTATCCTTTCCCAAGATACAATTAACATTTTTTTTGAAAATATCTTAATATGACTTTTATTGAATATTGGGTGCATAACAATAATAAAAATTAACACTTAAAGAAGGAAAAAAATCAATCAATTGAATCGATAAAAAATCAATTAATGGAAACCACAGTAGCACAGCCTCTTTAATAGGAAAATGATCAAAAGTGTATAATAATCTCAGTTTATGGGCTAGGGTTATGATTAGGGTTAAAATTCTACACGTATTTATGATTTAAAAAAAACCCTTGGGCAAACAAGGAATAAAAGGAAACTTCCTCAATCTGATAAATAAAAAAAATTTTTTTTTTCTTTTTTTTTTTCTACATAAAGATCTTACAGCAGGCATCATATTTAATGGTGAAAATTTTTTTATCGTACTTTAGATGAAGGTTTACAGAACATACAAGTTTCACATCAAGCAGTTAGTACACATATTGTTCTATGACATTGGTTAACAACCCCATGACATCTCAACACTCTCCCTTCTCAACACTGGGTTCCCTATTACCAGCTTTCCTGTCCCCTCCTACCTTCCAGTCCCTGCTCCAGGGCTGGTACGCCCCTTTAGTCTTGTTTGGTTCCATGAGCCTGTTCAGTCTTTGGCTGAAGGGTGAACTTCAGGAGTGGCCTCATTCCTGAGCTGAAAGGGTGTCTGGGGACCATACTCTCAGGGTTTCTCCAGTATCTGTCAGGCCAGCAACTCTGGTCTTTCTTTTTGAGTTAGAATTTTGTTCTACATTTTTCTTCATCTCTGTCCGGGACCGTCTATTGTGATCCCTGTCAGAGCAGTCAGTGGTGGTAGCCGGGCACCATCTAGTGTACTGGACTCAGTCTGGTGGAAGCCATGGTAGATGTGGTCCATTAGTCCTTTGGACTAATCTTTCCCTTATGTCTTTAGTTTTCTTCTTTGTACCTTGATCCCGAAGGTGTAAGACCAGTGGAGTATCCTAGATGGCCACTCACAGGCTTTCATGGCCCCAGACACTACTCACCAAAGTAGAATGTAGAAAATATTCTTTATAAGCTATGTTATGCCAGTTAAGCTAGATGTTCTCTGAGACCATGGTCCCCACAACCCTCAGCCCAGCAATTCAGCACCTCAGGGAGTTTGGATAACTGTATGGAGCTACCATGACCTTGCCTTGTACAGGCTGTGCTGATTTTCCAAGTATTGTCTACTGTCTTACCCTTTACAAAATTTCCACTTATCTATTGTCTATTAAGTGGTTTTCCATCCCCACCTCTCCCCTCCCTTGTAACCATTTGATTGTTTCTTTTTGTATGTAAACCTTTTCATGAGTTTTTACAGTAGTGGTCTCATACAATATTTGTCGTTTTGTGATTGACTTATTTCAGTCAGCATAATGCCCTCCAGATGCATCCACGTGATGAGATGCTTCACAGATTCGTTGTTGTTCTTTATCGTTCCATAATACTACATTGTGTGTATGTAACACAGTTTGTTTATCCATTTATCTGTTGATGGGCATCTAGGTTTTTTTTCCATCTTTTTGCTCTTGTGAACAATGCTGCAATGAATATGGGTGTGTATATGTCTATTGGCATGACAACCCTTATTTCTCTAGGATATATTCCAAAGAGCTGGATTGCTGGATGGATCATATGGCATTTATATTTCTAGCTTTCTAAGGAAGAGCCATATCATTCTCCTAAATGGTTGTAATTTTGCATTCCCACCAGCAGTCCATAAGAGTTCTGATCTCCCTGCAGCCTCTCCAACACTTGTTATTTTCTGTTTTGTAGATTTGTGCCAGTAATGCCGGGATGAGATGGTATCTCATTGTGACTTTGATTTGCATTTCCTCATGTGTCTGTTGGCTGCTTGAATTTCTTCTTTGGGGGCCTCTTTCCCTTGCATATGAAGATGGTGATTTCTTTCTCCATCTCATTAAAAAAAATGCCATTGGAATTTGGATCAAAATTTCATTGTATCTATAGATGGCTTTTGGTAGAATAGACATTTTTACAATGTTGAGTCTTCCTATCCATGAGCAAGGTATGTTTTTCCATTTCTGAAGGTCTCTTTTGGTTTCTTGCAGTAGTGTCCTTTAGCTTTCTCTGTACAGGTCGTTTACATCTCTGGTTAGATTTATTCCTAAATACTTTATTTCTTAGGTTTTTTATTATTTTTTTTTATTGTGAATGGTATTGATTTGGTGATTTCCTCTTCATTGCTCTCTTTGTTGATGTAGAGGAATCTAACTGATTTATGTATGTGTATCTCAAATCCTGAAACTCTGCTGAACTGTTCTATTAGTTTCAGTAGTTCTCTTAAGGATTCTTTAGGTTTTTCTTTGTATAAGATCATGTCATCTACAAACAGAGATAATTTTATTTCTTCTTTGCTGATTTGGTTGCCCTTTATTTCTTTGTTTTTTAAATCTTTATTGTGCTTTAAGTGGAAGTTTACAGAACAAGTCAGCTTTTCACACAAAAACTTATATACACCTTGCTATATACACCTAATTGCTCTCCCCCTAATGAGACAGCCAGTTTCCTCCCTCCACTCTCTCTTTTCGTGTCCATTTCGTCAGCTTCTAACCCACTCTACCCTCTCATCTCCCCTCCAGGCAGGAGATGCTAACAGTCTCAAGCGTCCACCTGATCCAAGAAGCTCACTCCTCACCAGCATCCCTCTCCATCCCATTGTCCAGTCCAATCCCTGTCTAAAGAGTTGGCTTTGGGAATGGTTTCTGTCCTGGGCCAACAGAAGGTCTGGGGGCCATTACCACTGGGGTCCTTCTAGTCTCAGTCAGACCATTAAGTCTGCTCTCTTTATGAGAATTTGGGGTCTGCATCCCACTGTTCTTCTGCTCCCTCAGGGGTTCTCTGTTGTGCTCCCTGTCAGGGCAGTCATCGGTTGTAGCTGGGCACCATCTAGTTCTTTTGGTCTCAGGCTGATGTAGCCTCTGGCTTATGTGGCCCTTTCTGTCTCTTGGGCTCCTAATTACCTTTTGTCCTTGGTGTTCTTCATTCTCCTTTGCTCCAGGCAGTTTGAGACTAATTGACTCACTTTAGATGGTCGCTTGCTAGCGTTTAAGACCCCAGACTCCACTCTCCAAAGTGGGATGCAGAATGTTTTCTTAATAGATTTTATTATGCCAAATGAATTAGATGTCCCCTGAAACCATGGTCCTCAATCCCCACCCCTGCTGCGCTGGCCTTCAAAGCATTCAGTTTACTCAGGAAACTTCTTTGCGTTTGGTTTAATCCAGTTGTGCTGACCTTGCCTGTATTGAGTGCTGTCTTTCCCTTCACCTAAAGTACATCTTATCTATTATCTAATTAGTGAATACTCCTCTCCCACCCTTCCTCCCTCCCCCCTCTTGTAACCATCAAAAAATATTTTCTTCTGTTTAAACTATTTCTCAAGTTCTTATAATAGTGAAGTTATACAATATATGTCCTTTTGAACTAATTGATTTCACTCAGCATAATCCCTTCTAGACTCCTCCATGTTGTGAAATGTTTCACAGATTCATCAGTTTTTTATTGATGTGTAGTATTTCATTGTGTGAATATACCATAATTTATTTATCCATTCGCCTGTTGATGGGCACCTTGGTTGCTTCCATCTTTTTGCTATTGTAAACAGTGCTGCATTGAACATGTGCATATATCTGCTCACGTAAAGTCTCTTATTTCTCTAGGATATATTCTAAAGTGTGAGATTGCTGGATCGTATGGTAGTTCTATTTCTAGCTTTTTAAGGAAGCACCAAATCAATTTCCAAAGTGGTTGTACCATTTTATATTCCCACCAGCAGAGTATAAGTATTCCAGTCTCTCCACAGCCTCTCCAACATTTATTATTCTATATTTTTTGGATTAATGCCAGCCTTGTTGCAATGAGATGGAGTCTCATTGTAGTTTTGATTTGCATTTCTCTAATGGCTAACGATCGTGAGCATTTCCTCATGTATCTGTTAACTACCTGAATGTCTTTAGTGAAATGGCTGTTCATATATTCTGCCCATTTTTTAATTGGGTTATTTGTATTTTTGTAACTAAGTTTTTGCAGTGTCATATAGATTTTAGAGATCAGGTGCTGATTAGAAATGTCATAGCTAAAAACTTTTTCCCAGTCTGTAGGCAATCATTTTACTCTTCTGTTGAAGTCTTTGGATGAGCATAGGTGTCTGATTTTTAGGAGCTCCCAGTTGTCTAGTTTCTCTTTTGCATTGTTGGTAATATTTTGCGTACAGTTTATGCCATGTGTTAGGGCTCCGAGCATTGTCCCTATTTTTTCTTCCATGATCTTTATTGTTTTAGATTTTGTATTCAGGTCTTTGACCCATTTTGAGTTAGTTTTTGTGCCTGGTGTGAGGTATGGGCCTGGTTTCATTTTTTTGCAGATGGATATCCAGTTATGCCAGCACCATTTGTTAAAAAGACTTTCTTTTCCCCATTTAACTTAAAAATTAGAACAGAACTAAATGAAATAGAAAACAGAAAAACAATTGAAAGAGTTAACAAGACCAAAAGCTGGTTCTTGGAAAAAAATCAACAAAATTGATAAACCACTGGCCAAATTGGCAAAAGAAAAACAGGAGAGGAAGCAAATAACCTGAATAAGAAATGAGAGGGGCGATATTACAACAAACCCAACTGAAATTAAAAGAATCATATCAGATTACTACAAAAAATTGTGTTCTAACAAATTTGAAAACCTAGAAGAAATGGATGAATTCCTAGAAACACACCACCTACCTAAACTAACACAAACAGAGGTAGAACAACTAAGTAGACCCATAACAAAAGAAGAGATTGGAAAGGTAATCAAAAAACTCCCAACAACAACAACAAAAAAACCCTGTCCTGGATGGCTTCACTGCAGAGTTCTACCAAATTTTCAGAGAAGAGTTAACACCACTACTACTAAAGGTGTTTAAGAGCATAGAAAAGGATGGAATATTCTCATACTCTTTCTATGAATCCAGCATATCCCCGATACCAAAACCAGGTAAAGACACCACAAAAAAAAGAAAATTACAGACCTATATCCCTCATGAACACAGATGCAAAAATCCTCATCAAAATTCTAGCCAGTAGAATTCAACAACGTATCAAAAAAATATGTCACCATGACTAAGTGGAATTCATATTAGCTATGCAGGGATGGTTCAACATTAGAAAAACAATTAATGGAATCCATCCTATTCCACATCCTATAAATAAAACAAAAGACAAGAACCACATGATCTTATCAACTGATGCAGAAAAGGCATTTGACAAAACTCAACACCTATTCATGATAAAAACTCTCAGCAAAATAGGAATAGAATGAAAATTCCTCAACATAATAAAGGGCATTTATAGGAAGCTAACAGCCAACATCATCCTAAATGGAGAGACCCTGAAAGCACTCCCCTTGAGATCGGGAACCAGACATGGATGCACTTTACCACCACTCTTATTCAACATTGTGCTGGAGGTCCTAGCCAGAGCAATTCGGCTAGATAAAGAAATAAAGGGCAGCCAGATTGGTAAGGAAGTAGTAAAAGTATCTCTATTTGCAGATGACATGATCTTATACACAGAAAACCCTAAGGAATCCTCAAGAAAACTACTGAAACTAATAGAAGAGTTCAGCAGAGTATCGGGATATGAGATAAACATACAAAAATCAGTTGGATTCCTCTACACCAACAAAAGAACATTGAAGAGAAAAATCACCAAATCAAAACCATTTACAGTAGCCCCCAAGAACATAAAATACTCAGGAATAAATCTTACCAGAGATGTAAAAGACTTATGCAAAGAAAACTACAAGACACTACTTCAAGAACAAAAGGAGACCTACATAAGTGGAAAAACATACCTTGCTCATGGATAGGAAGAATTAACATAGTAAAAATGTCTATTCTACCAAAAGCGATCTATAGGTACAATGCAATTCCCATCCAAATTCCAACGACATTTTGTAATGAGATGGAGAAACAAATCACCAACTTCATATGGAAGGGAAGAGGCCCTGGGAAAGTAAAGCATTACCAAAAAAGAAGAACAAAGTGGGAGGCCTCACTCTATCAGATTTTACCGCCACAGTAGTCAGAACAGACCAGTGGAACAGAATTGAGAATCCAGGCATAAATCCATCCACGTATGAGCAGCTGATATTTGATAAAGGCTCAAAGTAAGTTAAATGGGGAAAAGCCAGTCTTTTTAACAAATGGTGCTGGCATAACTGGATATCCATCTGCAAAAAAATGAAACCAGGCCCATACCTCACACCAGGCACAAAAACTAACTCAAAATGGGTCAAAGACCTGAATACAAAATCTAAAACAATAAAGATCATGGAAGAAAAAATAGGGACAATGCTCAGAGCCCTAACACATGGCATAAACCGTACAGAAAATATTACCAACAATGCAAAAGAGAAACTAGATAGCTGGGAGCTCCTAAAAATCATACACCTATGCTTATCCAAAGGCTTCAACAAAAGAGTAAAAAAGATTACCTTATAGACTGAGACAAAGTTTTTAGTTATGACATTTCAGATCAGCGTCTGATTTCTACAACCTACTTGATACTGCAAAAACTCAACTACAAAAAAGACAAATAACTCAGTTAAAAAAGGTGCAAAAGATATGAACAGACACTTCACTAAAGAGGGCATTCAGTTGGCTAATAGATAAATGAGGAAATGCTCATGATCATTAGTCATTAGAGAAATGCAAATCAAAACTACAATGAGATTTCATCTCACTGCAACAAGGCTGGCATTAATCCAAAAAATGCAAAATAATAAATGTTGGAGAGGTTGTGGAGAGACTGGAACACTTATACTCTGCTGGTGGGAATGTAAAATGGTACAACCACTTCGGAAATGAATTTGGTTTTTGCTTAAAAAGCTAGAAATAGAGCTACCGTAGGATCCAGCAATCCCACTACTTGGAATATATCCTAGAGAAGTAAGAGCCTTTACAAGAACAGATATATGCACACCCTTGTTCACTGCAGCACTGTTTACAATAGCAAAAATTTGGAAGCAACCAAAATGCCCATCAGCAGATGAACGGATAAATAAATTCACACAATGGAATATTACACATCGATAAAGAACAAGGATGAGTCTGTGAATCATTTCATAACATGGATGAATCTGGAAGGCATTATGCTGAGTGAAATTAGGCAGCTGCAAAAGGACATATATTGTGTAAGACCAGTAGTATAAGAACTTGAGAAATAGTTTAAACAGAGAAGAAAATATTCTTTGATGGTTAAGAGATGGGGGAGGAGGTAGGTCGGGAGGGGGTATTCACTAAATAGATAAAAAAAATTAGATAGTAGATAAAAACTACTTTAGGTGACGGGAAACACAACACAGAACACAGGAGATGTCAGCACAACTGGACTAAACCAAAAGCAATTTCCTGAATAAACAGAGCACTTTGAAGGTCAGCGTAGCAGGGGCAGGGGTTTGGCAACCATGGTTTCAAGGGACATCTAAATCAATTGGCATAATAAAATCTATTAAGAAAACATTCTGCATCCCACTTTGGAGAGTGGCATCTGGGTTCTTAAACTCTAGCAAACAGCCATCTATGTTGCATCAATTTGTCTCAACCCACCTGGATCAAAGGAGAATGAACACTAAAGAAACAGGGTAAGTATGAGCCCAAGAGACAGAAAGGGCCACATAAACCAGAGACTACCTTGGCCTGAGACCAGGAGAACTAGATGGTGCCCGGCTACAACCGATGACTGCCCTGACAGGGAAGACAAAAAAAGAACCCCTGAGGGAGCAGGAGGGCAGTGGAATGCAGACCCCAAATTCTCATAAGAAGACCAGACTTAATGGTCTGATGAGACTAGAATAACTCCAGAGGTCATGGTCCCCAGACCTTCTGTTAGCCCATGACAGGAACCATTCCTAAAGCTAACTCTTCAGATAAGGATTGGACTAGACTATGGGATAGACAATGATACTGGTGAAGAATGAGCTTTTTGGATCAAGTAGATACATGAGACTATGTTGGCATCTCCTGTCTGAAGGGGAGATGAGAGGGTAGGAGAGGGTTAGAAGCTTGCCGAAGGGACACGAAAAGAAATAGAGGAGGGAAGGAGTGTGCTGTCTCATTAGGGGGAGAGCAATTGGGAATATATAGCAAGGTGTTTATATTTTTTTGTGTGAGAGTCCAACTTAAAGCACAATAAAAATTTAAAAAAACAAACAAACCATACACTGTTGATAGAGTGTAAATTGGTACAACCACTTTGGAAAACAGTTTGTGTTTATATTTACCAAATTTAAAATAAGCATATTGTAGGATCCAGCTATTCCACACCTATGAATATACCCAACAGAAACCAGTGTATATATGCCTCAAAAAGCATGAGTAAAAATATTCATAACAGCATTATTTGTAGTGGTCCCGAACTGGAAAAACAAATGTTCACCGACATTACAATGGATAAATAATGTTTCATTTAAGTAGGAAAATATTCCATAACAGTCAAAACGAACTACTACTAAATATAACACAGATGAATCTTACAAAGATAATGTTGAACAAAAGAAGTCAGTACATACGGTATTATTTCATGTATACGAATTTTAAGAGGAGACTGACCTGATCTATGGTGATAGACATGAGAATAGTGATTACATTGTGTGTGTCTGTTGCGGGGGAAGGTCTGGGAATTAATGACTAGAGAGGGAAATAAGGAGAGTTTGTGGGGTGGGATGGTATTTTTAATTTGGGTAGTGATTACACTAGGATGTTAATTTTGTGATGATTTATTTGAGCTGTGCACTTTCCTCTATATATGTCACTAAAACCACTGAAGATATGATGTGAACTCAATTATGTAGCATATATATGTTCACATATCCATAAAAAATTGGAAGACTATGCATCAAAATATTAGCAGTGGTTATTTTTGGATTGTCACATTACTGATGCTTTTTAAGTGATCACAATTATTAAAAAAAATTGATGTTACTTATATAGAAATTCCTAGAATTGATGTCAACCTCACTAATCTATAGTGTGAGTCATAAACCCTCTCTACTTTTTAAAAATCAAGGTTGTTGTGTTAGATGCTGTTGAGTTAATTCTGACTCATAGTGATCCCATGTGACAGAGTACAACTTCCCCATAGGGTTTTCTAGGCTGCAGTGTTTACAGGAGCAGATCATCAGGTCTTTTTTCCTCCAGAGTGGCTGGGTGGGCTTGAACCACCAGCGTTTCAGTTAGCAACGAAGCTCATAACCATTGCTCTCCTTAAAAATCAAGGTACTGCCCATATATCTGTTTCTTTATGGCTCCTCGAAAAAAAAATAAATAACTGACTGTTTTCAGTAATCTCAGCAGCTGTATCTCTCAGGATTTGGGATATAATTACAGTAATCTATACCAGGAATGAGTTCATTTAGAGCAGTAAAGTGGTCTTATAATAGCCTTACTTCACTAAGGTTGCAATTCTCTCATAATAGCTTCCATCACTGAGTCCTATCAATTTGCCTGGTACTCTGCAAAGTGTTTTCTGTATTTTATCTTACTGTATCACGTATCTCTCACTATCTCAAACCAATGTTTGTTTCACCCTCCTTTGCTTGAAAATCATTATTCTTAATGTTGTAAAAAGACACCATCCAATTTTTTCTCTGTTGTTTGTAGATATCATGGACCTCACTCAGGGAGTCTGGGCCTGTGGATCTCAACATTTAGTGTGTGTAAAAATCACCTGGAGAAAATAGGCTCAGGTATCATTGGCACCTTCCTGTGTAATACCCTAAAAAGGGTCAAGACTTGGAGGAAATATTAACACAAAAGGCAGGCTGAAAATAGGGGAATTGAGTAGGCACCAAGCCAAGCTGAGACTAGAATTAAGTGTGGGACTGAAAATGGGGAAAGTTAGTGAAAGTTTACATTCTAAACGTTGCAATGCCCAGCCCTTTTGCCCACCCTAACTGCTCCCAAGATGCTGGTAAACAATTGTATATTCCCCCAGGTAAGAGATTGGAGTACTCTTCTCTCAGTAAATTGAGCAGCCCAACCCACCAAGAACTCTAAATACTGGGGATCTGCATGGCTCACTGCTCAATCAGCCTACACTGAAGCTTACAAGTCTATGAACTCTACTCATGGACACAAAGAATGGATGAGACATGGCAACCAGCTTTTGGAAGATTTAAAGTGGTGACAGTCAAATGCCATTGCATAGTCAATAACACGCAGGTAAACATCTTTCTAGTATTCTCTGCTTTCAGCCATGATCCATCTGTCATCAGCAATGATATCCCTCATTCTGTACCTAGCTTGAATTTCTGGCCATTCCTTGTCGAGGTGCTGCTGCAGCCACTTTTGAATGATCTTCAGCAAATTTTACTTGCATTAATAATAGAAATGTGTAATGTACGAAGTATGAATCTAGGAAAATTGGAAGTCGTCAAAGATGAAATTGAAAGCATAAACTTCAATATCTTAGGCATCAGTGAGCTGAAATGGACTGGTACTGACCGTTTTGAATCAGATAATCATGTGGCCTACAAGGCCAGGAATGACAACTTGAAGAGGAATGGGGTCATGTTCATCATCAAAAAGAACATTTCAAGATCGATCCTGAAGTACAACACTGTTAGTGATAGGAAAGTATCCATACTCCTACAAGGAAGACCAGTTAATATGACTATTATTCAAATTTATGTACCAACCACTAAGGCCAAAGATGAAGAAATTGAAGATTTTTACCAACTTCTGAAGTCTGAAATTGATGAAACATGCAATTCATATGCATTGGTAATTACTGGCAATTGGAATGCACAAGTTGGACATAAAGAAGAAGGATTAATAGTTGGAAAATATGGCCTTGGTGATAGAAACCATGCATGAGATCACATGATAGGCTTTTGCAAGACCAACGGCTTCTTCATTGCAAATGCCTTTATCAATAACATAAGCGGTGACTATGCATGTAGACCTCACCAGATGGAGGAATCAGATCAACTGCATCTGTGGAAAGAGATGACGGAAAAGCTCAATATCATCAGTCAGAACAACGCCAGAGGCCAGTTGCAGAACAGACCATCAATTGCTTGTTCAAGTTAAAGCTGAAGCTGAAGAAAATTAGAACAAGTCCATGAGGGCTGAAGTATGACCCTGAGTATATCCCACCTGAATTTAGAGACCATCTCAAGAATAGATTTGACACATTCAACATTAATGACCAAACTGCAGATGAATTGTGGAGTGACATCAAGGACATCATACATGAAAAAAGGAAGAGGTCATTAAAAAGACAAGAAAGAAAAGATCAAAATGGATGTCAGAAGAGACTCTGAAACTTTCTCTTGAAAGCAGAGTAGCTAAAGTGAAAGGAAAAAATGATGAAGTAAAAGAGCTAAAGAGAAGATTTCAAAGGGCGGCTCAAGAAGACAAAGTATTATAATGGCATGTGAAAAGACCTGGAGTTGGAAAACCAAAATGGAAAAACACACTTGGCATTTCTCAAGCCGAAAGAACCGACGAAAAAATTCAATCCCCGAGTTGCAATATTGAAGGATTCTAAAGGAAAAATACTGACCTACAAAGGAAGCATCAAAAAAAGATGGAAGGAATACACAGTCACTATACCAAAAAGAATTGGCTGACGTTCAAACATTTCAGGAGGTAGCATACGGTCAAGAATCGATGGTACTGAAGGAAGAGGTCCGAGCTGCACTGAAGGCACTGGCAAAAAACAAGCTCCAGCAGTTGAGATGTTTCAACAAATGAATGCAGCAGTCACCTGTCTATGCCAAGAAATTTGGAAGACAGCTACCTGGCCAACCGACTGGAAGAGATCCATATTTGTACCCATTCCAAAGAAAGGAGATCCAACAGAATGCGGAAATTGATTATCAAACAATGTCATTAATATCACGCCCAAGTAGAATTTCATTGAAAATCATTCCAAAGCAGTTACAACAGGTTACTGCCAGAAATTCAAGCTGTACTCAGAAGAGGACATGGAATGAGGGTTATCATTGCTGGTGTCAGATGGATTATGGCTGAAAGAAGAGAATATCAAAAAGATGTTTACCCGTATTTCACTGACTATGCAAAGGCATTTGACTGTGTGGATCAGAACAAATTATGGAAACACTGCAAAGAATGGGAGTTCTAGACACTGAATTGTACTCATGCAGAACGTGTACTTAGACCAAGAGGCAGTCATTCTAACAGAACAAGGGCATATACTGTGTGGCTTAAAGTGTGGAAAGGTGTGCCTCAGGGTTGTATCCTTTCGCCATACTTATTCAACCTGTATGCTGAGCAAATAATCCAAGAAGTTGGACTATAAGAAGAACAGGGCATCAGGATTGGAGGAAGACTCTTTAACAACCTACCTTATGCAGATGACACAAACTTGCTTGCTGAAAGCGAAGAGGACTTGAAGCACTTCTTGACGAAGATCAAAGACCACAGCCTTTAGTATGGATTACACCTCAACATAAAGAAAACAAAAATCCTTACAACTGGATCAATAGGCAACATCATGATAAATGAAGAAAAGATTGAAGTTGTCAAGGATTTCATTTTGCTTTGATCCACAATCAACGCCCATGGAAGCAGCAGTCAAGAAATCAAACGACATATTGTATTGGGCAAATCTGCTGCAAAAGATCTCTTTAGTGTTAAAAAACAAAGCTGTCACTTTAAGGTCTCAGGTGCGCCTGCCCCAAGCCATGATGTTTTCAATCATTTCATATGCATGTGAAAGCTGGATAATGAATAAGGAACTCTGTGGAAGAATTGATGCCTTCGAATTATGGTGTTGGTGAAGAATATTGACTATACCATGATGTGCTACAAGAATAAACAAATCTGTCTTGGAAGACATGCAGCCAGAATGTGCCTTAGAAGCAAGGATGACAAGACTTAGTCTCACATACTCTGGACGTGTTATCAGGAGGGACCAGTGCCTGGAGAAGGACATCACATAGAGGGGTCAGTGAAAAAGAGGAAGACCCTCAAGGAGGCAGATTGACACAGTGGCTGCAACAATGGGCTCAAACATAGCAACGATTTGAGGATCTAGCAGGACTGGGCAGTGTTCTCTTCTGCTGTATATAGGGTTACTATGAGTCAGAATTGACTCTATGGTACTTAACAACAACCAAGAACACACATATATATATATATATATATGTATATGTATATATATATATATATATATATATAAAATGTCTTTGTCTTAAATCTAACAATTACCTCTCAGTCTCACTCATACTTGCCTTATGATGCCACAAGATACAGAGTTTCTCAGTTATGGGTTTATGTAAATAATTTTTTTTATTTAAATAGGTGTGTATATATATCTCATTTAAAAATATTTATCCTTGAGTATGTTAATTTTTCCATCATTTGTATACCTCCTTTTAGAATCTAAGCTCATATGAGAATGCCCTCTAAGATCACATCATCTTTAGATTAATTTATTTTCTTTCTCTTGGAATTTATTTTTGGATGTATAATGAGAACTTGATTTTTGAGAGATTCCCATCCTGTCAATCCAGCTTCTTTATTAAGATCTCTGTCCATGGGTTCATAACAACATTTGCTTTGAAAGCAATTACCTCAGGTTACATAAATACGTAGACAATCATATTTGTCTGTGCTTTAGTTATCTAGTGATGCTATAACAGAAATACCACAAGTGGGTGGCTTTAACAAACAGAAATTTATTTTCTCAGTATAGGAGACTAGAAGTCAGAATTCAGGGCCCTGGCTCCAGGGTAAGCCTTTCTTTCTCTGTGGCCTGTGGGGAAATGTTCTTGTCTCTTCTCAGCTTCTGTTTCTGGGTTCCTGTGGTGTGGCATCTGTCTTTCCCCATCTCTTCTTGCATTTCGGTGCCTATCTCCTCATTTTGTATCTCAAAGGTGACTGGCATAAGACATGCCCTGTACTGATATGGTCACATTAACATAACAAAGAAAACCCATTCCCAAATGGTATTACAACCACAAGTACATATTTTGGGAGGACACAACTCAATCCATAACAGTCTGATTCTAAATTTGTTGTTTTTGTCTTAAATTTAAGAATTACTTCTCAGTCTAATTCTTGCCTTATGATGCCAGAAGATACAATGATATAAGGGCTTCCCCGCTTCTCTAGGACAATACAACAAAATCACCCTCTCCAGAGTTTACACTTGAGAGGTTTCCCTCTGATGGATTACTATAGCCTAACCCCTGACCCACAAGCTGATTTTAAAAAAGAAATGCTGAATGAATCCCGAACGTGTCTTTTAAAATGGAAGCAAAATATATACCTCAGATTTGAAGAAGCTAATCTGAACATGTGGAGAAGGAAATCTTGTATTCGATAAATATTCGTTAAATTTCTACCATAAAATTCTCCCTGATGATTCTGGAATACCCAAGAAGAAAAGTTTCCTGTCCATCTAACTAAAGCAAAATGTTACTTCTGATAATTCCTTTTGCCATATTAATATCTTGTTTGGTTAGTAAATTTTACTCTTCCTTTTATTTAGGAGTCCCCACCTAACAACAACAACGTAATACAGAATGATGTAATGGGCGCCCAAGAAATTGAGCTGAAAATGTGCACTTCTGGTGTTTGAAATATCTGTGCTTATTCAATGTAATCATTTTAATGTTCCATTTATTTTCCCATTAAGCATAAAAGATTTTAGATCTTTCTAATGTTGAAATAATTACATAATTTCTGTCACATTCTTTATTTGCATACATTAAAGCAGTATTATATTATATCCAGGGTACACCGGGGCACTCAATTATTTCTCAACTCAGATTCCACTTCTGGGGTAAAATCATGAATAAGAGGATAGAGAATGATGACCAGGAACAAAAACTATTTTATATTTCAGTATTTTAAATGTTGCACATAGATTACCTTTCAAAGAAAGAAAATAATTTTCTAATAAGAACATAATTGAATCATCATTATGTCGATTTAGACCAGGTATTCCCAAATATATTAGTAGACGCGGAATTCTAAGGCATCAGCCGCTTTTAATCCTTGCAGTCCTAATATTATCACACAGTAATTTCACTGTGATACATCTTGAATTCAATTTTGAAATTAAATTATGAAAGATCTGAGCCTCAGCAATCTACTGAGGTACTTTTGTTTTCCTTTTGAGTCCAGATGGAGAAACAGTTATATAATACACATTTGAATGTGGTCTCTATAACTTTTTAGAAGACATAGATTAATGAGAGTTGGTTCCAGTGACTCTGGGTAATGAAAAGTGGTTGCTAACCTAGAGGCCCAGAACCTAGCCATTCATATTTAAGGATTTCCTTTGCTGGTAGAGACAAAAGAACTGGCCTAAGTACCTAAGCAGTTCTTTAATGGGATGAAGTGATTAAACCGCCCATTAAGAATGTTCAACATTCATGATAGATATTTACATCCTACTTCTTTTTTTTTTAGGGAAAAGTGAACTAATTCAAAACATTCTATAGAATTCTTTGTCTCTTTAAAAATCAGGAAAATGATTTTTAAATAAGCACTATTTGATACAAAATATTAGTTCTTTATAAAGTTTGGACATTGTTTTAGTTACCTAGTGCTGCTATAACAGAAATACCACAAGTGGGTAGCTTTAACAAATACAAGTTTATTTTCTCACAGGATAGGAGGCTAGAAGTCTGAATTCAGGGTGCTGGCTCTAGGGAAAAGCTTTCTCTCAGTTGGTTCTGAGGAAAGGTCTTGTCTAATCTCTTTTGTATGTCAAAAGAGATTGATTTAAGACACACTCTATGCTAATCCTGTCTCAACAGAACAAAGACAACCCATTCCCAAATGGGATTGTAATCACAGGCATAAACCAAACCAACTCGAGCACATTGCCATCCAGTCGATTCCAACTCATACTGACCCTATAGGACAGAGTAGAACTGCCCCAATGGGTTTCCAAGGGGTGGCTGGTGGATTTGAGTTGCCAATCTTTTGGTTAGCAGCCTGAGCTCTTAACAACTGTGCCACCAGGGCTCCACCACATAGAGGTTAGGATTTACAACACATATTTTGGGGGGACATAATTCAACCCATAACAGACAC
Organism: Elephas maximus indicus; assembly: GCF_024166365.1. Taxonomy (NCBI): domain Eukaryota; kingdom Metazoa; phylum Chordata; class Mammalia; order Proboscidea; family Elephantidae; genus Elephas; species Elephas maximus. The sequence goes on along the minus strand of NC_064846.1, from coordinate 78,825,556 downwards.
TTACATGGAAGTTCCCATCTGTAGTCAAAAGGGCTGCATTTGATTCTTAAGAAGGCTCTGAACTGCAATTCCGATGTATCTCTGTGTTTTCTAATTTTAAACAGAAGGTCGCTTCCCAGATTGATGTTACTATGTGTGTAACCCTGAAAGATGATAGTAGGGCATTGTCTAAAAATTTTTAACTCCTACATGGCTAAATTTTACAGATATATTTAGCATAACTTATTTAATACCCTATTTCTAAAATAATTCTAAAATATTTTGACCAACCGTTAACACTTTTTCCTTGGACGCAATATTTATGTAACCATGAATGCAAGGAAACCAATTGTGACATCATCTCAGGAACCTGCACACAGAGAAACTTCTCAAGATAAGAGCTACAAATATAAGCACATTCTATAAAAATAGCAAATTATTATTATTGAAAACAATTGGTAAGTCAATAAAAATAAATACTATTTCAGCCTAGAATTTCAATAAGTTTAAGATGTAAAGGAATACATGACCAGTATACTATGCATTTTTCATCATAAACTAAATTCTGAAAAATTTTATTGTGGTAATATATATACCAAAACATTGCCATCTTAAACAAAGTAAATTTAATATGCTAAAATCCTGGAAGAAGTCCAGTGAGAGCATATTTGAAAGCATAAAAACAATTACCTTCTTTTATAGTCAGACAATAGTGTGTTAGATGCATTGTCGATTGAAGAGTTCTTTCAGAATAATTATATGTATTATCTTGTTTATTTTCCCTTTTATTTATTTTACCGTTTAAAAATTGTAGACAATTCATTTTGAAAAATAAAAGAATTAAATACCTTTATTTGTCACTAGATGGCAGTAACTCCAGAATAGGTCTCAAGCAGTAAAGTGGAAATTTTATTTGTTTGCCCCTAAAATAAAGATACATAGTAACCTGTGATTGAGGTTTTGGTGGTGACAGTAGAATGAGCAGGTGTTTGTAAGGGAAGGGGTGATGGAGGTGTATGCATGTAATAAGTGTGTGTATCTGAATTTTTTATTTATGTTGACGACACAGATCCTGGCTTATGAGAGAATTAAAACTCTGTTAGATCCCATATATATATAAAAAAAAAATTAAAATTAAAACTACATAAAGAATGAGAAGGTAAAAATTCCATATGGTGAAACACCGAACGTTTTAATTTTTACACATTGCCATAAAAACAGATGTTTAGTATTTGTATTTCAGACAGATTAATTTACCAGTCATCATTAGTGATGAGCATAGAATTTTTTGTTGATGCATTACCATGATATATAATTTAATATAGAATAAGTTATATCTTCCACTTGACGTTTTCTTTCTTTACAGACATTTTTGAACTCAAAATGCACCTGTTTGCCTGCATACTTTAAGTGGAGAAAAAACTAAAAGAGAGGTTGGATAATTTATTTGAAAATGTATGTCTTATTGAGTTTGAAATGAATTTTCAAAATTCCTAGTGATGATAAGTGATATTACTGGAAATAATACTTTGTATGAAAAGCCCTACCAAGACAATAGAGACAAATGTGATTTGTCGAAGTAAAGGCCTCATACGAAGAGATTTCAATGAGTAGCATGATGAGCCACAGTTCATGCTCAGAACAAAACTTTTCAGAAGTTAGTACCCAAACAGGATACAAACATCAGTTTACATTAAAGGGCATTTGGTTCTTTCATCAGCCATTGGTTATTGGTGAAAAACTTCCTGTTGGCCCACTCAAATTTCCCACTCCGACCATAAAATTACATTGAGACCTGACATCCTGACAGGTGGAAACAGTTGTGTAGAATGAGGAATGTGACATGTTCAAAGAAAAGAGAAGTGATCGAAATCCTTACTGAAGAAAATCAAAGGCTGATTAGATCTCACAGAGCAGGGTGAAACTTGTTGAAGCTTCTGAGAGCACAGAAAGAATTTGGGACAGAGCGGAGCTTTGCATCCTTTTAAGCAACTGTTTCTCCACCACTGCTGCTGTGTTTACACCTGTCAGATATTATCGCGAATTGGAGAAAAGATTTGAATAAAGTGTTATCTCTCACTTTCTTTTTTAAATTTTACTGTGGTAAAATACATATAACAAAAATTTGACATTTTAAATGTTTTAAGTGTACAATTCCTTGATATTCATTATATTCACCATTTTTTACAGCCACCATCACATCTATTTCCAAAATTTTTTCATCACCCCAGACAGAAACTTGGTGCTCCTTAAACATACCTCCCCATTAGCCTTTCCCACTCACCCCTGGGAACCACTAATAAACTTTGATCTCTATGCATTTGCCTATTCTAGATATTTCATAGAAGTGGGGTCATACAATATTTGTACTTTTTGTTTACTTATTTCACTCAGCATAATGTTTTCAAGGTTCATCCATGTTGTAGCATGTACCAGAATTTCATTTCTCTTTAATGGGTGAAAAATATTCTATTGTGTGTGGGGGAAAAAAAAAACACTACATTTTGTTTATCCATTCATCTGTTGTTGACATGTGAGTTGTTTCCACCTTTTGGCAACTGTGAATAATACTGCAACGAATGTTGGTATATAAGTATGTTTGAGTCTCTGCTTTCAAGTTTTCTGGTTGTGTACTTAGGAGTGAAATTGTTGGGTCATATGGTAATTTTTTATGGTAATTCTAAAGTAATCTCTCTAATTTTCTGTAATCATTGTGAAGTTAGAAGTTAATATTATAGATAAACTGAATGGCTCATGCCTTCTCCTTATCACTTTCTCACACTCTTATCCTTTAGCCATATTTAAAGCTACTTCCAATGTCTCTGTCTCAATCACCATCCTTGCCCCAAACCTGCACTCCCAACTTCAACTCACCCTCCATGATGGCTCAAGTATTATCTCTCCTGAGAAACTTTCCCTGATTCCCTCTACATCCGGGTTGCAAGATACAGGATGCCCAGTTCAACCTGAATTTAAGATAAGCAGTCAATCATTTTTTAATATAAATATGTTCCAAATATTGGAAATATTGCATTCTGTATTTTTTTTCGTTGCTAATTCTGGCAAACCTACCTTAGTTATGAGCTTTTTAGTCATTTCTAAAATGCAGTGCTTTCACTGACCATATCAAATAATTCCATATGAGAATTCCTTCACCTATTGTTTCCTTCACATACTTATAAAATAAATGAATATGGCTTTTGTGAAGTGACTGATTACAAGATGTAACTAGATTAATACAAACTGGCCTTCAAGGCAAAATTCTCCATTGTTCTTTTTTGGTCTGAATACATTGTTTATATTCTTACTCTCTGCAACTTCTAAATGTAGCACAGGAATAGCCTATCATTGCTAGTTAATAAGCATTCATTTTGATACAACAATGTAACAGAAGAGTTCCTCAATTTCTTTCCACAGGAAAAAAAGAGGTTTATGCCTAAGTATTGTTAGTCATACTTGACAGTGGGTTAAAATGTAGTTATTGTAAGAAGTATAAAAGCCTTTATTAGATCTCCTTGAAGACATCATCATAACTGCCAATCACTGAAAATATTTCTAATAGCTACTTCTTTTACTTAATAAGGGATACCCCATCTTTAAAACATTATAAACAGATTTCACTACATTATTTCACTGCTGATGTATTTTATAGAAATGACACACTAATTAATTTAATGCAGTATAAATGTACTGATTATTTATCATGGTGACAATAAAATTATGAAAACTTTCAATTACAACCAGTGGTAATTCATTATTTATTGATTTTGAATTATGTACACATTAATACAATACACTTAATTACAAAGAAGAGAGGATCTTTTTTTTTTTGCTGATATGTAGACATTTGAATTCATCAGTTTTGTTTAAAAACAACAACAAAAAAACAAATTTGAGTAATAAACGTTGAACTAAACTAAAGTAAGAAAGTTCTTGGGATATCAATATCAAACTGATTTTAAGCCTCCCTTAAAAGAATACCTAAAAATTCTGAACTTTTGAGTAAGATTTCATTTATTGAAATATGTTTCTCAATTATGTATCTCTGAGGTGGCCAGTGATTCCTCACTTTCTAGATCTTCACAGCTTTCAGCATTTAAACACACACCCTGAACAATGCCTAATACAGTGTCTTGTACATAGTAGGAATGCAATAACTATTTGCTGTCTAATTGTTGTTCCTGAAGAAAATACGACATTTTTATGATGAAAATATATTCCATAGATTTCTGAAGAAGATAGTAACACCTCTGTCTGTAGCCGTCAGGGAGGACTTTAAGACAGACAAAATATTTGGGAAGATAAATTTTCATAGGCTGAGAGAGAGAATTTTAGGCAGAGAGGATCCTAGGCAGAGGAAAGGCATACACAAAGGCTTGGAGGCATGGCAGTGAAATCCAGGGTTAGAGGATATTGACCATAACAACAGTTTGACAAGAGTAGAAGTGATTTGTAAGATAGTAGTGAGAATAAAATGCAATGATTCAATGGGGTCAGGCTGGGGAGAGCCTTGATGATCATATCTGGGTGAAGGATAGAATAAGTATCTGGAGGATGGGTGTTAACAGAGAAAACCAGTTCCATTACTTTGCATCATTACCCTAGAGAATCATTCTTCCTACCCTTTCATGGGTCCCAAGTAGTTCATTGGCTTGGGATTTGGCACAACTTAGTACTGTATACATAAATAGATTTTTAAAAGCAAATCAACCAGTATAGGTCATTGGAGGTGGCAGGGCAGTTATAAGACCCGATTTCTCTTACTTTTAAGGTTTCCATTAAATTGGGTTTGATTTCAATAGTATTAGTAAAGGTACAACTGCGTCCAATACCATTACCTGATTTCTACATCACAAGTCATAGTTTTAGCTCTGAAAGGAAATCCTTTCGTAATTACTTTTAGAGACAGAGAAGGGATAGCCTCTAAATGTAAGCAAAGAAGAAGTCAGCGTTCTATTTGGCAAAAAGGGAGGAGGGATTATACCCTCACTTTCCTATCTATTTCTCCACTTGTCCTTGGGGGTGTAACACTCACCTAACTGTAAAGACATAATCATCATATTTCCATTATTTAAACATTTTTTTTTCTGGAGTCCTATTTCCTATTTGTTTTTCCATGTGTCAGAATCTTTAATAAATTATCACCCAAAGAAATGTGGAATATGTATTTATAAAAAAAATTTAAGGAGGAATAGGTTTTTTTTAATGCTTTCTTGGGTTTTCCAGTTCACTGCCAATATAATCCAGTTCTACTTCAGGGCCTGGGCAAGTTAAGATATTAAACCATATTCCATGTGCTACATTTAACTTGGACATTAACTGAAAATTGAGTTCTTTTTTGGACCAGGTGCATGTGTCACTTGTGTGTTTCTACATATAGGTTTATATGCTTGGTAGAGACTATTGTAATATTGGAACTGGGTAGAGAAGAAGCAGGATCATAGGTTAAAGCTCTCTGACAAATGTGTCTCCTATCCCTTTGCCTGTATCTCTAAGAGTCATAAGGGGCTGATGGGCTAAGTATGTCTGTAAAAGGAAATGGTAGGTAGAGATTGGCAAAAACTAAAACATGGGTGGTGCTTCACAGGCAAAATTGGTCATTATGTTATGACCATGAGATCAGCAGAATTCTGAAATCCAGACAGCATGGAGGACTACAGCACCCGCTAAGGCTCCTTGTTTATTTTCATGTACAAACAAAACCAAAAACAAACCATTTGCTGTTGAGTCAATTCCAACTCATAGTGACCATATAAGGACAGAGTAGAACTGCCCCCTAGGGTTTCCAAGGAGCACCCGTGGATTTGAGCTGCAGACCTTTTGGTTAGCAGCCGTATCTCTGTACCACTACTCCACCAGGGTTTCCATTTTCATGTACAGGACCAATGAAAAGCGAGGACTTGAAGGATAGATGGACAAGAAGAGGCCCAGTCAGCAGCCAGGTGAAGGATATAGATAGGTCCCCCCTCCCTTTTAATATAATGTGTTTCTGGAGAATATATTCTTTAAATTCTTTACCTGAAGTAAAAATTCAGGCAACATGTGTACTCTATCCTGGATGCGTATGCAGTGCTGACATCAATGGAAAGCATTGATCCGCACATAAAGTGGACAAGAAGTGAAGCAGGTTCTTTCTTCTCCAACCAGGAGGGCAACGTTACTCAAAATATCTTTGATAGAAGTCATGTTTAAGAAATTTACAACTTAGGCAGCCAAGTTTAGAAGGATTGACCTGATGACTGTACCTACAAAGCCCTTATAAATAGATTTTAAATATCCTAAACTGAGACAATGACTTTGGCACATGAAATAGACAGACTTACAGTGGCTTTTTTTTCACATTGTTAAATTACCAGTACTGAGGATTATACAATCAGTGTTCACTTGTCACACTTTGCTTATAAGAAACTGTCCAGGATTTCCTTCTTTCTGCTTCCTCCCTTGCAGGTTTAAGGAGAAGATTATCACCTTTGTTTAGCTTTAGTACTGACCATTTGCACAATAGTAGGTGGTAACGGTGGTGCTCCTCTGTGTCTGATCCGCCATTCAAATGCTTAAGGCCTTAAAAAGTTTATGACTCAGAGTTGTTTTCTCAAGCCTTTTAGACCCCAGAGAAGCAGAGATCCCTGGAAGTTTAAAATAAAGAAATTTCTGCGGTAACCTTTCAAAAATGATCACATTTAGCTGGGTTAGTATGTTTCAGTTGTTATTTTCACTAAACATGCTGTCAGATCCTCTTGCCTGAACCTACGTTCTCTCTTTCCTCACAGATGCCTGAATACCAGGCTAAGGCCTGAGCTTCCACCTCTCCCAGCTTGCATTGCAGAAATACACACTTTGACTTTGCCTCCTACTCATTTCTCTTTTCGGAAACCCCGGTGGCGTAGTGGTTAAGTGCCATGGCTACTAACCAAAAGGTCGGCAGTTCAATCCCACCAGGCACTCCTTGGAAACTCTATGGGCCAGTTCTACTCTGTCCTCTAGGGTTGCTAGGAGTCAGAATCGACTTGACAGTAACGGGTTTTGGTTTTATTAGTAATTTTTAGCACTCCTCCTCCTCTGCCTTTTCTAATTATTCCCAATTTGGAGAGTCACAATTTGTACATACCGAAATTTTGAAAAAATATTTAAAGGCAAATAACAACAGCAGGAATAGCACTTACTTGGTGAGAGACCTAGCCTAGGCACTTTACATATGCTCTATACATTAACTCTTGTTATATTACAACAACTTTCTGATGTAGGCACTACTATCATTATCATCCTGATTTTACAGGTCAGGGAACTGGGGCACAGGAGAGGTAAGTACTTTGCCCAAGGTCATGCAACTATTAAACTGTGGAGCCAGAATTTGGACCCTGGCAGTCTGGCTACCATATTCTGCTCTTGTAACCACTCTGCTGGACTAAAATTCAGCCTGCAAGAATCTCTGGTTATAGAAAGATGACTGTACTGTATGAATCTGAAATAGGTAGCGATCAGTGAATGAAGCAGTGAACTGTAAAGTAACAAAAGTCTGAGTGTTGCTCCAACCGCAATAGGATGTCTTCAGTTTATGTTCATTTTCATAAATGACTCCTCTACATTGGTTGAATGTAAGGCAAGTTTTGAACATGTCAAATTTTTCTCAATATTTTAGAATGTGCTGATATATTTTTTTGTGCCATTTTCTCATCTCAGAATGTGAAGATTACACTTGTAAACCTTAAAATTTGTTTTATTATGGTTTCAAAAATGCTTAAACCTGCAATTTATGGTTTGTGCTACCATATTGAAAGCGACTAAACCGCATGGCTTAAATTCTAAGATTAAAGCTTTGTCTTAGATTCAGATGGGTTTTTTTTTTTTAATGCTACAACCTTTCCCCTATTCATTAAACACATTTTGCTATCTTATTTATTAAAGATACAATTTTATGTTTAAAACTTCTGACATTTTAAAAATAGTTTTAAACATAAAATTGTATAGTACAATATTTTTAAGAAATTAGTCTAAATACAGTGTAGTGCTTAAGAGTTGAGGTTCTAGAGTCAAATCTGGATTTTATTTCTGGCTCAGTTACTTAGTAACTGTGGGGCTTTGGACAAGTTAACCATTTTAAACCTCAATTTCTTCATCTGAGAAATGGGGATAGTAATAGAATTTCATAGAACTATCATGAAAATGAAATTAGATGGCGTATAGAATGTTTTAGCACAATGCCTACGCAAAGTAAGTATTCCATAAATGTTAGTTATATAAATAGTAATACAGTAACTTTATTATGAATGTTTTACATTTTTATGCAGCTCACCCAACACCCAGGTGGTATGTATATATTTTGCTGGGAGTTGATTGCCAATTTTTGTACTGGCTTGGTGACAAAATGCCTGAAGCTGTTATCTATATGAATTCAGCCAAAAGTGGTCCAGTCATTCTGTCTGGAGTGTTTCAGCAAAACTCAGAGAGGCCTTAGCTATGTTTTCAAAACACAACCCTTAGGGTTCCTCTTTCTTTGCACCTCTTTTGCAGAAGAAAAAATAAATAAATAAAACATAATAATTGCCTAGTGTTCTGATGCTGCTAGGAGTATAAACACGCTCATATTTATATTTTCCCACCTGGAGAGATATATCTATTTCTTTCCTGATCCTCTCTCTTTTTCTGCCTCCCTCCCTCCCTCTCTCAAGTAGAATTGGTTATTTTGCACACAACAGTAATTTTGCACATTAGCTCTGTGCAGTTTTAACATCTCCCAACAATGATTTGAAATAGTTATTTCAACAACATACTTCCTCAGTTCAGATACTGTGACCCTTGCATAAAAGACAACATGTAGAATAAAACATTTAATAAGGTTTCAAACAGAGATTTAATATTTCCTTGCAGATTTGTAATATATTCATTACAAATACATGACAAATCTCTTATGGTTCACAGGAGCAAACATAATACAATATAAATATATTCCACTTAAAATAAGCTTTTCTGAAGAAATTAATACTTAGATAAAAACTGAAGTAATTCTTAAGTAACCCGAGAACGCAGGCACCATTAAGAATATACAGAAACTACTAACTACTAATAAGCAAAAGCATCATTCTTGTAACAAAACACAAATCTTTAATGTACACCAACCTATTAGTCTCTGTTTCAAAATAGGTAATCATGAGCATCTATCTAGCTTTACATCTTATAGATCACTTTCACATATTCATTCATTTAATAAACATGTATGAGCACCATCTGTGAGCCATGCAAAGTGGCTGGCACTTGAAATATCATATTAAGATACACATAATCTCTAGCTTGACTGAACATTTTTCTAGGGAAGGCCATAAGAATGTAAGATACAAAAACCGTAATACAAGGCAAAATGTTAGTTATGGATTGAATTGTGTCCCCCCGAAATATGTGTTGTCAATCCTAACCCCTATACTTGTAGATGTAATCTCATTTGGTAACAGGATTTTGTTGTTGTTGTTGTTGTTCTGTTAATGAGGCCATACAGTTGTGGGGTGTATCTTAAGCCAATCACTTTTGAGATAGAAAAGCAGATTAGGCACAGAAGCAAGGAAGCACTAATGGACAAAGTTTGATGACATGTGGAGATCACTGAGGAACTAAGGAAGAGAAGCTGAAAGAGACAAAGCTTTTCCCCCAGAGTGGACTGAGAAAGCCTTCCCCTAGAGCTGCTGCCCTGAATTTGGACTTCTAACCTCTTAAGCTGTGAGAAAATAAATTTGCTTGTTGAATCCACCCACTTGTGGTATTTCTGTTATAGCAGCACTAAGATACTAAGACACTGTTTTAATTTCCTTCACAGAGTCACAACGTGCTATGAGAGTTCAGAAGAGGGAGGGTCCACTTCTGGCTGGGATAAAGGGAATAAGAGAGGTCGTCATGGAGGTGAACTGGAGTTTAGTCTTAAAAGATGGTCAGAATTTGGATAGGGAGCTGTGCAGCAACATATGCTAGTTGGAAAGAATGACATAAGCATTCACACCAGAGTAGGAAGGTAGGAGAGATTTGAGAGTACTGGAAAATAATATCCATTTGCTAGTGCACAGGGAATATGTCAGAGAGTGTTGGAAAAAAGGATAGAAAAGTCGATTGAGTCAGATCACAAAAAGGAATTAAGTATCACCCTAAGGAATTTGGAATTCACCTGGTAGCCAGAGGGGTAGCAATGAAGATTTCTAAATAGTACAGTGAAACTTTAGGGAAAAATTTACCTTGTTTACTATCTTGATTTGAGGAAGGATCTGAAAGTTGGGAGACTAAGAGGTAATTATTGTAATGATACAAACAACAGATAATGGATAGAACTAAGGTGGTAGTGCAGAAAATGGAAAGGAATGAAAGGGAATGATATTGCTAAGAGGGAACTGACAAAACTTCGTGAGTAATTGAATGAGAGAGAGTGTGATGGATAGAAATAAAAGGTGTCTCCCAAGTTTCAATTTCAGGTGACTGGCTGAATGGAGAAAATATTAATAAATTTCAGAAATGGAAAACAAAGAACAGATTTGAAGGGAATAAGAGAATTAACCCAGTTTTGGATTTGCTGAGTTTGAAGTAACCATGGAATATCCAAGTAGAGATGTCCAGCTCTACAGGAGAATTTTTAAAAAGCTAGAGATAAGATTCGGTGTAATGTGTAGAGTGGTGGTTATTGAAGCTGAAGAAAGTCGATGAAATTGCAAGTAAAAGTGCAGACATTAGGAATCTTAACACTTCAGGGTCAAAGCAAGGACATGAAAAGGGAAAGGAGCGAAGGAAAGAAGAGAAACATATTATGTAGAGTCATGAAAACCAAGAGATAAATCTTCAGGAAGGATGTCAACATTGTTAAAAAAAGCTGCAGAATATCAGAGGATGAGGATTTAGAAAAGGACTTTGGATTTGGCATTTAGGAAATAAATGAATGTCTTTCTTAGAGTAGTTTCAGTCAAGTGGTAAGGACGGAAATCAAATTGTAGGAGATTAAGGCACAAAAGGTTGGTAAGGAAGAAGATAAAGGAGTGTAGATTTTCAAAACATTTGTGAAAGGATGGTAACTCTGGGACAAGTGGATCTCAAACACTGTCTGCATTAGAACCACCTGGAGGGCTTGTTAAAATGCAGATTGCTGGGCCCCTCCTCAGAGTTTCCTACTCAGTAGGTCTTGGGTCCAAAAAACCCAGTGCCATCTAGTAGGTCTTGGGTAGAGCCAAACAATTTTTGTTTTTATCAAGTTCCCAGGCAATGCCGATGCTGGTGGTCCAGGGGCTGCACTCTGGGAACCACAGATTAAGGCTGAAGAAAGTTTTTATTTGTTTAAGATTGGTAGACTTGATCCATTCCTGTAAGAGGGGAAAGAGCAGGTCGAGAGGGAGAGATTCAAGGTACAAAAGAGAGCGATGGGAATAAAACAGATTAGGTACCTGGAGGAGATGAAATGGATCAAGAACATCAGTGAAGGGAATGGAGAGACTATTTTCTGAGGGGTGAGGGAAGTAGGAGAAGGCAGAATATGGGGAAAAAAGTTTTTAGGAGAGAAGGGAGGCTGGGGAAGCTCCTATTGAATAACACTATGGTACAATCAGAGAAATAAGCTGATGAGAATGAAGGGGAGGGTGACTTTGACAGTAGAAAAGGATTGGAGTAGCTGCTGCAGGGAATGAACAACCTGAATAAAAGGAGGAGTTCAGCTGAAATTAGAATGGCTTGAATTTGAATAGTTAAAAGCTTAAGATTTAAAATGGAACATTATACTGAGAGACAGAGATGGAATTTGAAGAGGACACATCTTCTCCCCTAGGATGGCGCAGTTTGGGGCACAATATGATAAATGTTGGTATAGTGCTTATACTTTATGGGGTACTTGGAACATTTATTTTTTTATGTTTCACTTAGAAAATCCTCCTCTTTCTTTTGAGCATCTGATTTTAACTGTTGCTCCTTGGGTTTTGGCCAATTCATCTCTCTTCCCAGTGGTCCCTCTTATCCACTTTTGCCTCCCTTGGAATTCATTTTCAATTTAGCATTGTAACTGGGTGAGAAAAAAATAATTTATGTTATGAAAGATCATTTTGAAGCCAGTTTCTTAGGAAAAAATATATTGTACTGAGTAGGATATACCAATAGTCTTTAGTCAGTTAAAATCTCAGTTATATGAATGCTTTAATTTCACATTTATTGCCTTACCCAATCAATTTTCTTTTATTATTTGCCTAAAATGAACATTAGAGGGCCCCTGAGAGGTTCTGATTAGAGGTCATATTAGAAGTTGAACCTCAGTTGGCTGAGGGTTTCAAATAATTCCATTTTTCCCCTTGGGATTTACTTGAATGCCTGATCTGAAAACCAGACCCTTCAAACAATTCTTGATATTTTACAGTTCTAAATATGATTGCCAATATTTTTAAAAATTAGATTGGTGCCTGTATATTCCACTAATTGTTAATTTCAAGCAAGGTAGAATATTTTGCATAAAGTTTGGAGCACCTTCCCCTCCAAACTGAGTAGCAGTTAGAAGAAAATGGTAAATTGCTAATTAAATCCAGAAGGTTTACAGAATTTCAGTGTATGAGAAGCTACGCTTAGGCCCCAAGTCATATCACTGGAATAGTAGCATCTGGGACTTTTTGTTCTGATGAGATATGGTATCTGCTTATACTAATTTTGTTCTTATTTGCCCGAGTAGTTGGCTCTTGTTTGGTATTAATTCGCAAACCTTGAGTATTTTCTTAGTTTTAGTTCAGTGCCTCTCTCCATAGAGAGTCATCTCCCACGGGTAGTGTGTTTCCTGCAGGCTTTATGATTTTATATCACTTCACGCAATTCCAACATACAGGGTGTTGATGCACAAGGCTTCCTCTGGCCTTGTAGAAATCCAGCCTTATTTAGAAATATGTTTGGCTTATGGATGACGTTAAAGTCAGAAGATGATAAGAACAAACTCTCCATGTAGAATTCGATTGTCTCATTAATCTCAAAGCATATAATAATAATAGTAGAAATAGCAGCAATAATAATAGAGTTATCAAGAAAATTCAAGGAGACAACACTTGGCTTCTTAGATCTAAATGACTAAATCCTTAAATCACAAGTATCACTTAAGAAAATTACCAAGTGTAGTTTCCAGAAGGCTGCAATGGGAAGGAATTCAAATAATGAAGCCTAGGGTCTTTTGTGTTTCCAAAGCTTCCAAAGGACTTTAACCCTTTAATGGCCAATGGCTAATTTTAATCTTAGCATTTCCAGTAGAATTTGAATCTTAATCTCCTGGAGTAATTAAAATATTACTATATATCTGCTAGATCACATTAAACATATAAGACATACCTAGTTCCTGTCTCTTCTAAAGCCATCAAAATACATTTGTTTTTCAAAATCGCAAATAATCATTTCAGTATTAATGTTCTGCCTTTCCTCTTTATATTCCAAAGTTTCTTAAATTTGATTTAAAATTTCTTAAATCAAAGCATCTGCATAATGTCCTATTGCTGAAAACTACGAATCACTCTGGAAATAAAAGGGCCTTGATAAGATGGGTGCAGCAACTTGGCCTTAGGATTATTAATGCAATTAGAGGCATTTCAAAATAAAATTTTTCTTTAAAGTCAAACTTATCCGCTTGGAATTTTCAATGACAATAAGTTATCAAAGACCAGTTATTTTATCACATTTCTGTCAAAACACCTGTTGAACACAACTTGGCATTTATCTTACAAGCTTTTGATAAATACAAATATGTCTGTCACTGCTGTGCTATTCTTTTTTGAAAACCTCTACTTTTTGTTGAAGCTTTTCCTTTCTCTGCCATCTCTTCTCAACTGTCCTTTTTTTTTGCTTCTTATTTTCTTCCCATAACACTACCAAAACTAGCAAAAACTATTTAAAATAGCTCTTTAAAATATTTTTTGACGGCATACATTCCAGTCTGTTATATTAGTCACTTATCACTATTCCCAAAGCAAGTATCTCCAGTACTTTTTAGCATTTTGACTTGATACAATTGAAACAGTATGAAGAGATTCAAAGGGTAGTTTTTAATACTTGTTTGATGAAATGACAAAAGGGAAAATATATTGTGGAGAGAGAAAAAAAAATCCAACTTAAAATATTTAAGCCTTATTATGGGGTGGGGGGAGAAAAGACAGAGATTGCCTGCTCCTCTTTGATACCACTTCCTAGGAGAAGGGCTGAGTAACAGTAGGTTTCTAAAAATTATTTATGATCTGGAAAAGTATTAGGTATGTCATTGGTAATATTTTGTAAAGAAATGAAGCCTGGATTTCACTTTTTGAATAACAGCCTCCAGAGGGGAAGAGCATAGGAAAGGAAATACCTTGTATTTCAGAAAATCAAAAGCTTGACAAGGATTAAAACAACTTTGCCACGGTGCTGTAACCACCATATGCTGTGTGGAGGAGACAGTGCCTCTTCCCTGGAATGTATCCTGCTCATACATTTTGCTCACAGTGAGCTCTTGTAGTGTGTTTAGGGGCGCTTGACAAGCCGAGCTGCAGTTTAGGATATGAAACTAATCACTGGGCCATGAAAGCTACCTTTTTGCCCAAAGGTGAGGGCAGAAGATACAACATTAAAGAGAGCAAACTCTTGTCCTTCCCTCATTTTGTGTAATGACCGTTTTAGTCATACAAAGGAACCTTTCCCATCAATTTTAGCGGGGGACGTGGCGGGGCTGTTCCAAGACTAAGGGATAGGGACACAGAATGCCCAGTCTGTTCCAGGCCAGTGGTGGAAGTGCAGTAAAATGAGGCGTCTGTCCACCACTGACAAACCACATCTCTCTGCCTTGTTCCAAAGTGTTCACAAAGGATCCCAAGCTCACGGCGTCTCTTAAGGTCAGTGCGTGGGAGAGAATTAGCAACCAGCAACTCGGATTTAAGCGTGAACTCTGGACGCTCGTTCCTCTGCGCTCGGGTGTAGGAGAACCTGCACCAAGCGCACTACACTAGGTGAGCTGGAGAAGAGCTGAGCTGCTTACTTCTGAACTCACTGGAATTTTTCTCATGGAAGCTGGACGAAGCCGCTTATTAGCCCCTGCAGAGTTTGAGAGCAATGTGCAAATGGAATTGGAGCTACCACCTTTCTTTCCTTGATTGAACCGTGGCGTGGGGAGCCAGGAGGCACGTTCAGGAGTTCCGCTTTGTGTTCCTACCCCTACACTCCGGCGGGGGGAGGGGCGCGGAGGGGACGGGTTCGTAGCCTCGGCCACTTTGACAGCTCTGCGTGATAACTGGACTTTCTCCCGTCAGAAGCTGAGCTAGAAGAGCAGAGGCACCACACCGCCCCCTTCTCAGGCTCCATCCCAATTCACCGGCTGGCCCTGGCCGGCCTCAGGTAATCGGAGGCCGGGGCAGCGAGTCTCCACCCCTTCGCCAGCGGCAGCCATTCGGCGCGCTCGGATGCCGAGGGGGTGGGGCCCATTGGCTGGGGGGCGCTGCCAGTCTCGGGAGGGGGTGTGGTGGGGGGTGGGGTCTGGGGCCGCCGCGGGTCCCGGCTGCTCACTGTTTGCTGGGTGGTGGGTGAACGCGAGCGTGAGTCCGGCGGCTGGAGTCTTGGGAACTGTTCGGAACCTGAAAGAGCGAGTCAGAGAGAGCGCGGGATAGTGAAGGAGTGAGTGCGGGGGGACCTAGAGGAGTGAGGGCGACAAAGCGAGGGCCCGAGGACATAAGATTGAGACTGAGTGACCATGGCCGTCTCAGCACCTCCGGTGATCTCTGCAACTTCCAGCGGCGCCGGCGTCCCGGGGGGCTTATTTCGGGCCGAACCCCTCTACTCGACTCCGGGAGAGCCCCCTCGTCTCACTCCCAGTATGATCAACAGTTTCATGGCCAATAACCACAGCAGCAGCGCCGGGAGTGGCGCAGTGGGTAGTGGTAGCAGCGTTAGCGGCAACACCAACACCAACGAATGCCGGATGGTCGACATGCACGGGGTGAAGGTGGCTTCGTTCCTGATGGATGGCCAGGAGCTGATCTGCCTGCCGCAAGTCTTTGATCTCTTCCTCAAACACCTGGTGGGAGGGTTACACACCGTATACACCAAGTTGAAGAGACTGGACATATCCCCCGTGGTGTGTACTGTCGAGCAGGTCCGGATCCTCCGCGGGCTGGGGGCCATCCAGCCCGGGGTGAACCGCTGCAAACTTATCACCAGGAAAGACTTCGAAACTTTGTTCACCGATTGCACCAATGCCAGGTGAGGCACTCTTTTCTTGGCTAGCTCGCTTCTATTCCTGTGCCCCTTTGCCATCTTTTGCATGTCTCATTCCCCCTCATTTAACTTTCTCCGTCTATAGAGGGTCTTAACTAGCTTGCCTGTACTCTTCCTGTTGTAATCCGTGGGGAAGAGGACCAGAAGGAGTCATTTGTTAACTGCACGCACGTCCCTTCTAGTTTGCGCTCAGTGGCAGGGGTCTAATAAAGTCCCGCACAAACTTCAGTTTGCATTTCTCTACTGAAACTTTCCAGCCCTTAGCTCATATCTTGCATGGCTTCTTGGCTGCTTGTGTTTTTTTTTTTTGTTAATTTCTCTCTTTGGTTTTCTTTCTTGCTCTTTTCTGGCCGTACGGGTCGGATAGGTTTTCTCCTGAACACGGACACCAAGGGCTTTCTTGGGGGGAGGGGTGGGGGCTGGCTGAGCTGTAAACTGGGCTTCTAAGCTGGCAACCGGGAACGCATTATTTGGGGAATGCAGGGGGTCTAAAGTCTAAAATCCATCCCAGAGGGTGATTCGATCCCCATCCTGTGTGTTTGTTTTGAGAGTGCGTGGTGTGTGTGATGGTGGTTGTGTGTGTGTTCGTAGGTGTGTGTGTGTGCGCGCGCACAAGTGCGTGTGCGGACATGCGCTCGTGCCTAATTCGAAAAGCTCCCCGGTACATAACACAGGAAAGTAGATGGATCCTATTTAAAAAGAACGATGACAGATGTCACTTTCCTGGGATCATCCTTTTTGGGTCATCTGCAGAGGGCAATGTAGGGCATGAAACGCTGGGGCTTGACTGGGCATTGGAGTAGAAGTTGAGTTGGTAGGTTTTCTATAGAGGATGTTCTCAGCTTCCCCCCTCCAGTTGGAGGGATCCCATTCCCCAAAGAGAGGGTTCCTTTAATGATGATGACCAGCCTCCCTGGCTGTAAGTGTACCTCCTTCGTATCACAGCTTAGAAGTATATTATAGAGCAAAAGTCTGTTTGCATATGAGAAGCAATTTGTGTTCAGTGTTTCTGAGTTAAAAAAAAGGTGAAATATATTCAATATTATATGACTTTTTAAACACCTGTGAATTAGTGTCCTTAGTGTTATTCCATCTCTAGTCTGGTAATATCTCAGCTAGGAAAGTAAAGATTTGACAGATGTGATTGGCATGCCAACCAAGAAATCACCATCACCGGGTTAAAGGAGCAATGGGATTTATTTTTCATTTTGCCAAAAACACTTTCCTCACAATGAAATTTTAAATCACAAGATCTCTGGGCCTATGAACTAAAACCTTAACCTAGTTGTCCCATCTGTTGTAAAATCCAAATTGTTATATGTTGTTGAAGTGTACTGACAACTTGTAGACAAACTGTTGCTTACCGATACCTCATCTTAATGAAGAACTTACAAGGAAACCGTTTGTTTTTCTTTTTTCCTTTGTTGTTCTGGGCTCAAGTAATTAAACAGAAACCTGTTCATATGAGAACTCTTGCCTGATTAATATCTACGGCTTATGAACCTGGTTTATTAGATCAGACTTTCTTAAGGAAGATAGATGGCTTTAAAACACAAAGGATAACTGCTCCCTCAATAAAATAAGCAATTATGGATTGTAAGAGTAGAAATGAAATTTTATTTTGACCACAAAGCACTTGGTTATTACATAAACTCATAGGGTTACAAGAGACGGGATGGAGATCATCTAGTTCATTTGTTGCCATTCAAAACGACTTTCATTTAAACAATTTCAGACATGAAAAGCTATCCTCTTATTAGCCATCTCTCCTCTCTCTCTCTGTCTCACATACACACAAATGCCCATTTTTAAAGTGGAACAATTCTTACCCTTAGGAAATTCTTTCTTAATAATAAATTTATACATTCTTATGCAAAATCAGACTTTCATTTTAAAAATAGATTCATATTTTAATGTGGTTTTAATGTTTTCCTCTATAAATAGAAACTTTCCTTTAATTATGGTTTGGAGCTACTTATTGAAGGGAAAATGAGAAATTATTCTGTATTCAGAGGCAGGTGGTCTTATACTATTTTTGGACCCTGTAAGATGATTTGTTTTTAGGATATTCTTTTAATGCAGTCAAGTTTTATTTATTACCACAGAATTTACAATACTAACTTTTTTTTTCTCTTGAATTGAATTACATTTGCTTATGTGTATGTGTGTTTATAAAGGTGATAGAGAAATGTTAAATAGGTAGGAAGAAACACCTTAGACACAAGTATGTGCCTCCTTTTGCATTTTCTTTTCTTTATGGGTATTTTATTTATTACATGCAATTGCTATAATTGTGTCACAAGTATTGTGATATTAATTATAAACATTTATAAATTACATTCTATGGATGCAATCTGTGAATGAAGATGAGGTAAAGTACTAGAAACACATCTATACTGCAATTTCCAGATAGGAAAAAAACACAATTTCTGGGAAAAAACTAATTAATTAGTGGTAAGCTAACATTACCAAATTTTACCAGTGCAAAATGGTCATCATAATCATGTTGTTGAAAATTACAAAATATGATAATTCTTATAATAGATACTCTCCGACTTTAGGTAATATTATTTACAGACATGCGTACCTTAAATCATTCCAAAGATCTGGGTGTTTCTATAAATTGTGAACTTACTGTTTAGATCAACATTATTTTTATGACTTTTCTATTCAGTGAAAAGAAAGGTGAGGGATGTAAATAGGAATGAGGCCCAAGAGAGACACAATAAGGTAGATGAGACACAAGACCAGGAGGAGAGAAAAGATACAGGCATAAAAGCAGAATGATGCCATGAGAGGAAATAAAAGATGGAGCAAAAGAACTTCGAGAGATGCCCAAAGAAGATGATCTATGTACCCATAGAGGCCTGACTAGAGAAAGTTGTCATTCAGGACCCATGACTTCTAGCTAAGTGAGAAAAGTGCAAGGAAAAGTACATATTCAGTGAATGGAAACCCTGACACACTATTCCGATTCGTAAGAAGAGATTCATCTTCATCTTTTGATGGATGAACTTTCATAATGTGTTTTTGAATGGAAGGCTTATTTGTAATGGTGCCATTGGCAATTTTTCTTTTCCTACATAATAAACACCCCCCCCGCCCCTTGCCAAACACCTGGGGAAGAGTATGCGAGTCCTGACTTGAAGTATTTTACTTTAGAATCCTCCCTACACTATCCCAGAACATAGAATATGAACCATCTTCAAATTGATCCCTTTCATGGACCTTACCATATTTCTATTAAGTGGCATTTTGATTCAATTCGCTGCTCAGTTTTATTAATGTTCACAGAAAAAAAATGAATAAGTGAAATAGACACATGATGGTTTCTTTGACAGTACTGAGAGTCACAACAAAAACCCTACTAATACCCCATCTCAGCTCTTTTGTTGTTAGCTACTTATCAAAATATACAAAGTTGTCATCCTGAAAAAGAAGTGGGTGAAGAACACCTACCTCAGCTACCACAAAACAGTTAGGACTAAAACTTTTGAACGTTCATTGTTCTGTTAAATAACCCAAGCTTTACCCCAGTGCCATTTCAAAGGTCTACACAGTATTTTTCCTTCATGCCCTTTAACTTTATTAATTGCAGGGAGATTATTTTAAAATGGTAATAAGAGGCCCACTCCAAAATTGGAAAAATTATTCTGTTTTAGATCTTTATTTTTGCAGATAAAGCACTGTGATTTTTTTTTTTCTTGTATAAGAGAATTTAGAGTTTTTAAGATGAGAGAAAGCAGGCAGATTCAGAAAGCAAATGTCTCACTCATATTCAGTAGATTTTCTCACTCTTATGCCATGGATTTTCCTTACTAAGTACTTCAAAGTTTAATGTAACAGTAAATTATTAAATTAAAACTGGTATTCACTAAATTTTGAAAACCAACACATTTTAGTGTTATCTCTTTTTATCTATCTATCTGTATAAAAGTCACATTGTTAGATTTCATGATTGATACTTAATTTTGTTTGAGGACTATGATTAAATGCTCTTCAGTCATTAAAATGCAGTTAAATGTATGCTTGAAGAAACAAGAATTTTATGATTAAGAAAACATTTTAATATATTTGGAGACATGATTCAACATATATTCAAATGAATAAAATTCAGTTTTTGAAATTACAAATCAAAATGGTCCAATCGTAGTTTATTGGTATTTTTTTGAGAACATAAGTATGCTTTGATGTTAGAATCACTTCATGTTAATTTTGACTTTTACAAAAATTTTAAACTGCTTTCAAATACTAGAAATATGATTGTAAGTACTCAATAAATTTGCCTTTATATTCAATTTGATTAATATTTTATATTTCATCATCCACACAGAGTAACATAATTTACTTTGAAAGTTGATGTTTTGCATCTCCAGTAAGTTAAGCAATACCATATTTTTGAAGGAGTTGCATCACTTTCCTGGGCTAATGTTTTGTGTGACTTATATTTTCAGAAATGACAAAAAGGTTTTAGAAATGAATCTGGTCAGTGAATGCAGGCATTTTATCTCATAGGATAATGAGGAAGATAGTCATATTGTCTGTTAAAACAGTTACATAGTCAACAGTGCTCTGTCTTTTATTAGAAACATGATGTCAAGATTATAATTAAAGCAATCCAGTCATGTGCGAGTGCACAGAATTTCCATGTTTACATTCATTTTAAATATGTATTTTTGCATAACCAGCATTTTTTCTATTTATCTAAACACTTTAGATGGTATCCATATTTGCCCCAAACATTCATTTATTCGGTATTAGATACTACATTAAAGAAATGATCCATAATATGGTGGAGTACATATTTGGATATTTATGTGTGATATTATCCTCCATGTATAGCACATAAATGCCAATAAATAATTAGGATGTGATGGTCTTCAGACGTTAATGTTTTATGTGGCTTTACAAGGGAAATCTCCAATATCTGTAGAAGATATGTAGTCTGAATTACTTCATGCTTTCTTAAGTAACCTTGTTTTGTCTTAATGAAATCTCTAGATGTTTTAAAAATGCTTCGAACAGGCAAATATAATTGTGAGAAACCTTAGTCACAATGTATTATATTTCAGTTAGCAATCTAGATCTCCACTAGCATTTCATTTTGTGCATTTAAAGATACAGATGATTTAGGTTTATACTTTCTGTAAATTTCAAATATGTATTAAACTGACCTAATTAATCCAAAACTGAAAATATTATGTTTTTAGAGAAAGAACATCAAACCTTTCCCCAAAAGCAAAACAATTAGGTATTAATGATATTCTTGTTGCATATTCAAAAGGTCTTTGGTAGCTTTTTTTTTTCTCCTTTTCTTCCCTTTCACCATCTCAACCTGCAAAACTCTTCACTGTCACTTCAGATCACACAATTCTAAAAAGATAATACAACATTTAAACACATTTGCTTTGGAAGGGAAATTGAGCATTTGCACCCAATAAGCCTGATTGTGGAACTGCATGCAAATTGTGTTTTGATTTATCTCTTTTACACTTTTTTCCATTTGAATTGATCTTGCATTAATTTCGCCAAGCAGCTCTGTGAGGCTGCAGATGTTGCCCTGTGTTTAATAAATCAATGAGACAGATCTGAATGAATCACTTCAGATGGATTCTCTGCTCGGTTTGATGTCTAGATGTTATTCTTAGCTTGTTATCATGACAGATGCATTAATGTTCCCATACACTGCCAGCAATGTCAAAGAGATTGAAGCTTTTAAAGTGGCGGCATCCCTTTTTCCACCTCCTGCTAGAACAACTAAATTTGTTTTATTTAGGAATCAGAACAAAAAAATCTAACCAATTGTAAAGCTCTCTGAGAAAGATTCTGAATTTTCATGCTATGTTTTTAATTATTCCAAAATGGTGGGAATCAATATATTAAAACCTAAATATAGTGGAGCTGCTTAATAGTGCCTCCACATTAATGTTTAATCATAGTAGGAAAAAATGAGAATAAGGAATATATGATTGGGGTACATCGAAAGTATCACTATAAATAGAATAATACTGTATCCAAATTGATTACAGAAGGGTGTTAGTTTTTTAATCCTTACTAATAAGCTTCTTGTTGACTTAATGCAGCAGGAATATAGTCTTACCAAGGGATTTAGAACTCCTTCAGGATTTAACATTTCTTTTTTAGTAGGGAGGGGGCAGCCTGTGCATTTTGTAGTCATCATTTCCTCATTTTGTAATGATGAAAATCTTAGAAAAGTTGATTCCATTTTACCATTAGAGTTATGTATAATCCAAATAGTCCTTTGTAAATCATAAATCATCCAGTCATGCTAAACACTACTTCTTTGGTCTGATCCTTAGACTATGGAATAGCATATGCACATCGAAAGGAACTTTGATATAACTCTGCTGAAATTTATTACCTACCTGCATTAAATATCGAAACTATCATATTTTATTTCATTTAGCCCATGACTTCAATGCCTTGGTTTTAGGAGCGAAACAATGCTATTAATTGTTGTGACATAGTTTGTATTTAGTGTTGTTGGTAATATAACTTTTCAGTTAAAGTCTGATATTTGAAAACACAGATTTTTAAAAGCAGATCCAGTTTTTCTCATGTTCGACTTTTAAGATACCTATATCTGTATATGTATAGATTGATATATATGTGTATATGTATGCATATATATACACACATACATATTTTTAATATATATACACACATATTAAAAATATATAGGTAGTTTCTCTTTGCAGGCTTTTGCCATATTCTTTAATATTTTATTCCTACCTATCTTTATTAAAATAGGAAAATGAGAAATACCCTTAACTGATACTAACTGTTGAGGTCTTAGATGCTTCAGGCAAAATCTTCTCTCTGTTGTTAGGCTAATCTTGGGATATATGCAGTGATCTACAATATATTTTAAAGGAAAGTTTATGATGAACTTCAGTAATGTTATGGACAGCTACATATTTTTAAAAAGTTTGCTTGAATTATGGGAATTTCTTCATGGTGAGATCTCACCACATCCTTCTTTAAAGCTAAATTTATATAATTGGTGAAATTGTTGCATTGAGACTGTGGATATAAGATGTAAGACAGTAGCTTTATGAGAAATGGAATATAATATAGCTTTATAGAACAAACTGATATCTTTTTTAGTACCTATCCTGATATCCTTAAAAGAGAACTGAGTTTGTTACATAAAACAAGCTCCTTGGATTTGTAATAATAATTTTCTGAGGAGTCCTTTTTAACTTCAGTGATACTTATTGTGCAATTTGCATTAAGCCTAATATTATGTAGATATTTGACTCCTAATTCACATTTGTTGAACGCTATATTTCTCTCATCAGAATTCTTTCCACTAATTGCTGTTCTTTAAAAATGCTAAGTAGAAATAGTTACATAAACTACACAGGTATTAAAAAGACACTAATTCTGAAATTTTAATTCCCTTATAAAACCATCTGTAATCATGACATAAACCTCCCACAAGTGTACGTAAAAACCCAGTATAAGGGTATAAAAATCTACTATTTGAAATTAGAATGTTTTCCTCTTAGTGAAAACCCAGAGAGGATGTTATAATATTATGAACAGCCAAGAATTAAAGAATAAAATAAACCTACTACCATAAAATGATTCCCTGATTTTGATCTATACTACTTGATATCAGCACTGACTCTTGTGGCAGTTGACTTCTGATTCATCTTCCGAACAGTATATGCATGCTTATCCAAAATTAGTTGGTAGGAAGGGGGTTTTCCTCCCTTCTTTCTAGGGCCTGTGAATAGAAACACAAATACTTATGATTTGTTTTTTTCCTGAATAATCTGAAGACCCAAATTCAACTGAAATTTAAATCAGCATGCAGTATACCCCCTCCCCCGCACCATTTAGAGGACTAATTCTTAGTTCTTTCAGGTGCAATTAGTTTTAAAGAGCAAAAAAAATCTCTTTCACCTAGGAACGCTGATGTTGAAGATAATGGTATCTATGTGTTATATGGTCACTGTGAGTTGGAATCGACTCGACGGCAACGGGTTTGGTTTGGTTTATGTACTATTTGGCCCGTTACAATTATATAATTTATTAGAGCAAATTGTGGTGAAAATTTTGTAATTACACTACTAGAAAAAAAATATAGTGCAGGCATCTTAAGAAAAATTAATGAGCCACAGTGTTTTTATTGCTATACAATATTTTTAAACAAGTTGACTGTTTAATAGTGTATAATGTAGTGTGTATGTTAAGGTATAAAACGTTCAATTGCAATTGTGTCCAATGATCTTATCAAGTTGCTTGCAACTGCTAGCTGCTAACAGCATTTAAGCTACGTTTAGTCTATCTGCTATTTATGTGATGGGTTAAAAAGAAAAAAAAAAATAATATTGATCTGCCTCCGGATTAAAGTTTGAAATGGGCAACAGCCTGAACACAAAAGGCCTTTTTTTTATGATTTCTCAGCTTGCCATTGATCTCCTAGTTTTATTGCATTCATTATTTATTAAAAGAATTTGCAAGCTAAACATAACGTTAAGCTAGTTTGCACACAGGGACCGCACTTAGGAAATTGAATGGAAATTGCATTAGAGATGAACATCTGTGCTATTTTTCCACTCATGTGTTTATGGGTTTGTATAAAAGGTGTATTGGATTAACAGTTATAACCATTATAGCTTACAGCAATGTGTTAGATTTTGAGCTTTTAGTTATTTTGGAAGAAGTCTCTCTCTCACTTGTATGTCTAAAAAGCATAGTAATACCATCACAAACAATATTTAGGTCAGTTTATTTTTATGATTACATTTGGTAAAGCATTATTTACATTTTGTATCAGACGAAGTAAACACATAAGAAAAATATATACTTTTATGTATCACATAAGACTATCCTGTCTCTTGATGGCTTTTGGTGGTAGGGTACATGGGTGCAATTTACACAGTACCTGTTTTCAGAACATCGAGCTTAAATGCCGTATTAAAAAAAAGACACACGAATTCACAGAAACTATATTAAAACTTTAATATGGCTATGTATGAAGTGTTATCATATATGTGTTTTAGTCCTTGATCCTTCTGAAAGGATAATAAACAGACTACTGAGGCCTTGTTTATATAACACTACCAAGGACAGAGTAGGATGCTTTATGATATGGCTCCCATCTTGAGCTCTGCCTAAGGACGTTTAACTACAAAAATCTCAAAAGGACTTAATCTGGAACAGTTCTCCCAAGGACACAAGTTACATCTCAGTGAGTATCTTTTTTGCAGTATTTTCTTTAATCTGTAGACATTTGGAAGACTCACTTCTATCTACTTAATTACTGGGATTTAAATTTGAAAACAAACAACTTTCCACAGGCTTTTTAATCTCATGATTAGATTTGTCATGATAGGATATATTTGTTTATTTTATTATGTATTCATTTAACCAGAACTTATTGAGGGCATACTGTTTGCCACACAATTTTCTGGCTGCTATGGACAGAGTAAACAAAATAGTCCCTTCTCTCATGGTGCTTACATTCTAGAATCATGCTGTTTTTAGCTTAGGATGTATAAACCATATATTTCCCTGTTATATTTATTAAATTATGAAATATTTTTGAAGTTATAAGGTTTTGCCTTGTTTATTGTTAATTAGCCTTTGAATTTCCTTATATCTGCCTCATGTGTTACATCAGTAAACACTGGCTTTTCCCCCCAGTATTTAGAATTATACCAGAAAGGTCTAACTACAAATAGAGTTATTAAGATATAAAACAAGATGTTTTAGTTTTACGAATGCAGAGAATGTACCCATGTGTTATAAATGAAATGCACAGCAAGAGGATATTGGAATAAAACAGGTATTTCCACTTAAGAATGACCATAGTTAAATGACCTTAGCTTTTCTTCTCTGATATATATTTGTTGCAAGGGATATGAGTCCTATAGCTTATGCATTTATCAAATTATACCTTCCATGAAACATGTTTTTGAAATAAAATGTGCCACCATAGATTAAAAAAAAAAAAACAGTTGTTTTCATGTTAAAAAGTTTGCTTTCGTTTGTGTTGGGATATTAAACTAGTCATGTCCTCAAGCTTAGAGTCTGATTTGCTTTGCGTGTGGTCCTATACAATATTATATGCCAAAAATAAAAACAAAGATGAGAAAGAGCCCTTGGTTTTCAGTTGTTTGGAATGCATTAACTCTTAAATATATTTAAACTTAAGTTACTTTGGAAAACAAGATTATTTGAAAACAGGTATAATTAAATGTTTAAGAAGACTATTTGGAAGTAATTATTTGAGTTTTGCTACATTTATTTGAAAATAGCCTGTGATCTGCTAAACTTCTAGATTCATTTTGTGAAAAATTTGTCGATACTCTCTAGGTTTTTATTTGAGGATGAAGAAAGGGAAGTTCATTCATAGAAAAAAATAATTACTGCATAGTAACAAACTTTTTTTTTTAACAAACTTTAGGTCTCACTTTATAAGCCATTTGGAGTATTCAGCTTGAACATGGAACATAGATAAAATATATTATACTTTCCAATTCAATTCATTTTTCACTTCATTTAAACAAATATTTAATAAACACTGTATGCAAGGCTGTTCGTTAATGTGACAGGAGTATTCCTAAAAACTCTCCAAATTCTTACTATCTCATCTCTAGGCTACCTCAGTAGAGTTTTACTGTTACATAGTTGACTCTCAGCTAACCTACATTAATGGATGGAACATTAAACAGTGTAGATAATCCAGAATTGTGGAAAATTAAGAAAACATTAATCAGGTTTGCAGTGCATTATAAAATAATTACAGCATATTTATCAGTCTAGTCATATTTTGCTTCTTCTAGTATTAATTTTTCTTTACATTTTATGAGCATACACTGTTGGCAAGAGGAGATAGCTTAGAAGCATGTTAAGGTTGAGTAAAGTCTGAAATTAAATGCTTTGTGTAGAAAATATCCAAAGTGAACAAAACACAAACAGACATACAACATATACATTATAGCTAAGAGCAGTATACTGGATCATGTTAGTTCGTGATTACTAAATTAATATTTTTGCCTTCTGTTATCTGTGGAAAGATTTATGTACTTAATGGATAGAGCACTCATTACAGGCTTTTAGCAGATCAAAACCTGCACACTGCATGAAGCCAGTTGTTGACTTTAACACACTTCCCTGTGCTTAAGGCCCCTAAATAATCATCTTCCAGAAGTTAAATAAACGTTTGTTGACACCAGACGAATCATAGCTTTTGGGTTAAAACACATTGATAAGTATAGGACTAAAGATTTCTGTGAAGTGTTTCTACTCTGTGATGGGAATAATTAATCATTTTTAAACTTGAAATAAAAAAAAAAGAACATCATGGTCTTGATGCCGATCATATCCTGCTAGAGCAGCCATTTTGATGATGGGCATATGTTGAACATTGTGACATCTGAAGACGGTAGTAACTGCTCCAGAGTTTAATTGGTACAAATGTTTTTGGTATAGCCGCTTTCTTACATTTGTCATTGTTTTGGCTAGGTCCTTGTCATCTTAGAGCACTGATGAGTATTTGTTATTTTAAGGGCATGTTCTTTTTTAGGAGCCCTGGTGCTGCAGTGGTCAAGTGCTGGCTGCTAAGGGAAAGGTTGGTAGTTGGAAGGTACCAGCACTCTGTGGGAGAAAGATGTGGCGGTTTGCTACCTTAAAGATTACAGCTTTGGAAACCCTGTGGGGCAGTTCTGCTCTGTCCTCTGGTGTCACTAGCTATGAGTTGACTACATGGCAGTGGGTTTGGTTTGGTGGGTGGGTTCTTTTTCATGAGGTTGTACGGTGTTTACATAATTGCCATTCTGCCAGAGTCTAAAGCTTTTACTATTGCTTGCAGTTTAGCCCCATTTAATTGAATGGATGCTGCCAGAGTCTAAGGCTTTTACTATTCCTTGCGGTTTAGCCCCGTTTAATTGAATGGCTGCTATGCTGGGTATTCAGTTTGGCATTTTTTGGTTTGTTTGTTTTTAAGAGGGCTTTCGTTTTTTACATGTAAATACAACCCAAGAAATTCCTTTTTTTGTACATTAGTGGGGAAAAATGTAAATGTGTTTGTCCCATATGGGTCCATGTTTCATTGAAGAAAGGACAAAGGAGCTCAATAATTTAAAGTTTTTGTCCAGTTAAGAAGGCTCTTGATTTTAAAAACAAGAGGACTATAATTTGGGTCATGTTAGCATGGGATTAATTATATTTAGTATAGAGAAAGGAATCAAGATAAATAAAGGTGGAGAAAACTTGATAAGAAAATACTTCTCATGGAAATAGAAAATGGACCAGGAACTAGCTGTTAGATGGGCAGTAGGCAGTGCAGAGAGGACTGATGAAGGCCTTTCCATAGAGTTGTTGAAGGAATTATCTCTTCTAACTGCGTTCATTTTATTTTGAAGGTTAGATTAAGCGAAGTCATGAACAGGAACAGAAGGCATAAGAAAGCCTTAGCTGTGAATAAAAATAAAAATACTAAAGGCAAAATGTGGGCATGTTATTTCATTTGAGGTGAACTGGTGACATTAGAAATCACAACAGAACATTTGAATACATGGTGTCACTAAAATATTCCTTTACTACACTGGTAAATGTTATTTTAGTAAAAAAAAAAATTTTTTTTTAGATGATCTCCACTTACGATTCTTTTTTGTTTCCTTCGCATTACTGGTCAGTCAGCTCGATGCTAGCTTGCCATAGCACATTTTTAAAACACATGTTGAGTATGAAATTTTAAAAAAGGGTTGAATTTTGCCTTTGTGTATGTGTGCAAAGTTTTCACTGTATTCAATAGTAGCTAAGTTTGCATTTTAGGGAGTAATATGAGCCACTACATTCAATAATATTTAACGAACATTAAAATTTGAATTAAAAAACAGAAAATGACATTTTTGTCATTTTTGTATTTAATAAGTTCAATAAAGTTTAAATATTTCCTACATGCCTTCTGTCTGAAAATGTATCTGAAAGTTTAAAGTTACTAGCAAGGCATAATAGTAAAAACTTCACATATATATACTGTTTTATAGTTTATATAGTGCTTTCACATACTTTAGCTCATTTAGTCTGATCCTTTTTAGAAGAGTCTGTTTTTATAACTTTGTTGTAAAATTTCTAAATTTTTATAAACAGATGGCTGGTCCCTTTACAACATGGTACTTCTGGGGATCGCTTAATCTCTGTTAGACTTCTTTTACTCAAAACTAAATCGGCATCATCCATAGTTACAATGAAGCCTCTAGGGAATAATAGTACCTTATGTGTGTCCAGAAATTCGCAGACTGAAATGATTGTTCACACACTGAGTTTTATCGTCACAGCAACTCAATGAGGCAGCCATCTGATCTTGAATTTAGGTTGAGAAAATGGAAATGTAGGCAGCTTAGTATAGGCAGAACCAGTTCTTGAATCTAAGCCTCTGTGGTACCTCTTCTGTACACTATGCTCTCTGTCCTGTCTCTGAAGTGGTAAGTCTTGAAAGAGTGACTTTAGCAAACAAGTTGGTTAGGTGGTGGATTGTTTTGGATAGAATTATGGAAAATCTAGTGGTGGGAAACAGAGATAAACAAACTAGAAGGACAGAGAAGCACCACACAGTGTCCACTCTGTAATAAATGTCTTCAGGGTACATGCCCTGACTGGAAATTTTGCCTTCTAATGATGATGTCTTCAGAAATATAGTAACTAAATTCTCTTCTTTGTGAACTTATTTCCTATGCAGGCACAGAAAGGTTTTGGAAACCAACAAAAACTTAACATTTTGAATGAAATAGTGAAAGAAATAGTAATTCAAGAAAATGTATAGAGATGGCAGCAGATCATAATATTGAAATATTTTATGAAACTGGGACCTTGTTACTAAAAAAATATGAATTGTCTCTTGTGTTGAAAATACTATGCTAGAATCTGTGGGTTCCTTCAGAGAGCTTTAAATGGTGTTGTAGAGATGAGACATATGCACATAAGAAGATTATCCTTTATTCATCCACTTATCAAATAGTTATTGGGTGTCTACTCTGTGTCAGGAACTCTTCTATCTGCTTGGCCTACCTCCATGGAAAAAAACAACAAACAAAGATCTCTACACTTGAAGAGGAGATCATAACTCTAGGGTAGGGTAGTGTGGAGGGGGTAAGATAATAAACAATGTGGATAATAATGAAATAAATTGTATTGCATCTTAGAAGGTAGTAAGTGCTATAGAAAAAACTAGAGTAAGTAAAACAAGGTAAAGATATACAGGGATTGGAGTTGGTTACAGTTTTAGTCATTGTAAGCCTCATTGAGAAAGTGAGCTTTGTTCACAGACTTCATAGGAGAGGAGAGTTAGCCAAGCAGAATCTGAGAAAGAGTATCTCTGGCAAAGGAAACAGCCTAAAAGGCCCTAAAGCAGGAACATGCCTGACATAGTTGAGAAACATTAAGGAGGTTAGTGTGGCTGAAGTGGAGTGAGGGCGGGGCAGGGGGGAGTAGTAGGAAGAAGTCATAATGACGATGGTGAGAGTCATGTGGGGCCTTGTAAGCCATTTTGAGGACATTGGCCTTTAACTGTGAATAAAATGGTAGAATAATTGCAGAGTTTTGAGCACTGGTATAACTACATCTGGCTTAGGTTTTAAAAGGATCACTCTGGCTGCTAGGTTGAGAATAGGCTTTAGTTAGGTAGGAGTAGAGGCAGTTAGGATGCTACTGCAGTATCTGGGAGAGAGGTAGTGGTGACTTAGACCATAGTGGTAGAGTAGCAGTGGTAATGATAGGTCAGATTTTGGATAGGTTATAAAGGTAGTGCCAACAGGACTTTCTGATGGGTTAGAAATTGAGTGTGAGAGAAATAAAGTCATGAGCAACTCCAAGATTTTGGCATGAGAAATTAGGAGGATGGAGTTTCCATGAATTGCGAAGGGGAAGGCTGTGGGTGGAGCAGGTTTTGGGTGAATGTCAGGAGTTCAATTTTGTATATGGTAGGTTTTAGATATCTTTTAGACTTGCAAGCAGAGGTGTAGAGTAGGCACTGGATATACAAGTCTGGTGTTTGGGAGAGAAGCCTGGGCAGAAGATGTACATTTAGGACAGGAATGACTAAGTATAAAAAAGGAGAGATTCAAGGACTGAGTCCTGAGTCACACCAACATAAAGAGGTCAGGGAGAAGAAATCACCAAGAAGCCTAAAAAGGAACATCCAGTGAGGGAGGAGGAAAACCAAGACAGTATGGTGTCCTGGAAGATTAAAAAAAAAAGTATCATAAAGGAAGAAGCAATCAAGTGTGTCAGATGCTATTAATAAGCCAAATAACATGAGGTCTGAGAATTGGCCATTGGATGTAGCAATGGAAGTCATTGGTGACCTTGAGGAGAACAGTTTTGGTGGAGGAGGGGGAATGAAAAGTTGGAGTGGCATGTGTTTAAGAGAGAATTGGAGGAAAGGAAGTGGAAGACAGGATAGATAACTCTTTCCAGGGATTTTCTGTAAAGGTAGCAAACAACTTGAGGTGGGAGGGAGTAGCTTGGGGAGACAGTGATTCAATAATTTATTTATTTATATTAAGATGGAAGAAATAACAGCATATGCTGTTGGGAATCGTCCAGTAAAAATAAAAAATAATGATAATGTAGGAAAGAGAGCAGAATATTGCTGAAATGATACTCTTGTGTAAGATAGAGTGGATGGAATCCACTGCACGAGAGGTATCAGCTTTAGATAGGAGCAAGGTTAGTATATCTATGTTAACAGGTGAGAAGGCTGAGCATGTGATTGGAGATTATGATTGATATGATAATGGGACCCCATGGAAGTCCTCTTGATTGTTTCAATTTTCTCAGTGAAGTGGGAGGCCAGGTTGGGAGTAAGGATGAGAAAAGAGATATTGGAGGTTTAAGGATAAAGAGAAAATGTGAAATAGCCATCTAGGTGAGTAGGAGAGTAATCTGTTTAAGGAAGTTTAGTATGGTGGTCAGGCAACATTAAAGGTCAATTGAGGTTTCTGGTCATAAATTCAAAATAGTCAGTGTGGTTGTATGTTTTAATCCCACCATGTAGAGTTGCATTGGTACTGGTGCAAAGTAGGCAGATAATTGGCTTAACTAGAATTATGGTTTCCCTAAGTGGTATGAGTATAAACAAAGCAAAAAGGGATGAGAGAGTTGAGGGTTTATGCAAAGAAACGATTATAATGATTGAAGTGCATTTTAAGCTGGTAAGGAGGGAGGAAAATATCAAGGAGGTGAGAAACAGTGAAAAGTTGATAGATCACTGAATTGGAGGTTCTAAGAAGGGGGTCAAAGGATTGTTGGAGTATTGGAAGGAGGGAACCAGAAAGAGAGGTAGTCACAAAGGATAAAGAAGGACACTACATAATGATTAAAGGGACAATTGATCAGGAAGACATAACCATATTAAATATTTGTGCACCCAATGACAGGGCTGCAAGATACATAAAACAAACTTTAACAGAACTGAAAAGTGAGATAGACACCTCCACAATTATAGTAGGAGACTTCAACACACCACTTTCGGAGAAGGACAGGACATCCAGTAAGAAGCTCAATAGAGACACGGAAGACCTAATTGCTACAATCAACCAACTTGACCTCATAGACCTATACGGAATACTCCACCCAACAGCTGCAAAGTATACTTTTTTTTCTAGTGCACATGGAACATTCTCTGGACTAGATCGCATATTAGGTCATAAAACAAACCTTTGTGGAATCCAAAACATCGAAATATTACAAAGCATCTTCTCAGACCACAAGGCCATAAAAGTGGAAATCAATAACAGAAAAAGCAGGGAAAAGAAATCAAATACTTGGAAACTGAACAATACCCTCCTGAAAAAAGACTGGGTTATAGAAGACATTAAGGAGGGAATAACGAAATTCATAGAACGCAATGAGGATGAAAGCACTTCCTATCAAAACCTCTGGGACACAGCAAAAGCAGTGCTCAGAGGTCAATTTATATCGATAAATGCACACATACAAAAAGAAGAAAGAGCCAAAATCAGAAAACTGTCCCTACAACGTGAACAAATAGAAAGCGAGCAACAAAAGAATCCATCAGGCACCAGAAGAAAACAAATAATAAAAATTAGAGCTGAACTAAATGAAATAGAGAACAGAAAAACAATTGAAAGAATTAACGAAGTCAAAAGCTGATTCTTTGAAAAAATTAACAAAATTGACAAACCATTGGCCAGACTGACTAAAGAAATACAGGAAAGGAAACAGAAAGAGAGGTAGTGGTGATCAGAGAGAGGGTGCACGAAATTAAGAATATGGGTATAAAAATTGTTAAATGGGACCTCAATTTGCTGTGTAAACTTCCACCCAAAACACAATGAAATATTTAAAAAGGAATATGGAGGAGCTGCAGTTCTTGGTAAATACAAGGTTTAGGGTATGATCCTCATCATGAGTTGCTGAAGTGGAGTAGGAGAGAAGATCGTTGGAGGAGGGGAGGCCAAGGAACTGAAAGGTCCCAGTGTTGGTAGGATCATCTACACGTATATTGTTTATTGAAATTGCTGAGGGTTAAGAGAAGTGTCTGAATGTAGCACCACTCAAATTTTGTTGTACATATAATAATGCTGTCAGAATTGACACTGTTCAAAGAAAACTTTTAACTTAATTTCTAAAAGTTTAAAAATTGTTGGAATGAAGAACTCTGGGAACTTTACTGAAGTTTTTGTTTAAAAAGTATTCTCCCTTTAAAAACTATTCTACTTTCACTCTACTATGAAGCTTTAAATATTTACACAACCACTTATTTGCCTTGGGCATCCTGTACTTCAATTAGCTCCCTTGAAGAATATGGTGAAAAATAACATTTTCTTAATAATTAAAAGAATTTTTAGTTTGTTTAATATATTATTAACATTATTTTACAATGGAAGATGTACTTCTTTTCATTTTGAACTGATTTTATAGTAGGAACATAAGCCGCCCCATGATGTGTGTTTGCTAATTTTATTTAAAAAAAAAAATTTTTTTTTTTTATATATTCATGAAGAGGAAATTAAGTTCCTACTTTCATTTCACAGTGGCCACAACAGTGGGCTCAAACATAGCAACAATTGTGAGGATGACGCAGGGCCAGGCAGTGTTTAGTTCCGTTGTACATAGGGTCACTAAGAGTCTGAACTGCCAGGAAAGCCCTAACAACAATTTTCATTTCAACACATTGGTATTTTTACCTGGTGCTACAAATCTGCTAGGCATAGTGTGGAACTAAGAAATAGTCATGGTTTCTTTACTTACACAAAACCCACTGCCTTCGAGTAGATTCTGACTCATAGTGACCCTATAGGACAGAGTAGGACTGCCCCCATAGGGTTTCCAAGGCTGTAAATCTTTAGGGAAGCAGACTACCACATCTTTTTCCCACAGAGCAGCTGGTGGGTTTGAACTGCAGACTTTTTGGTTGGCAGCCCAGCACTTTAACCATTGCGCCACCAGGGCGCCTTTCTTTACATGTAGATGGTTTATAATGCATACAGAGTGGCAGAAGCCAAATCAATATATATTTTCAACACCTGCTGTTCGCTGATTCATGCATTATTAACCTCACATGGAAGATACTTAAACAGCTCATTTTGTAGTCACTGCTTCGCCCAGCTACTTTCTGACTGTTCTCTGGATTTCTGTGACGGTGGAGGTTTGGCGATGAAGAAATAGCTAAGCTTTAAATCAGATTTTCACACGAAATCATTGCAGAACAGGTCTTCAAACCAGTTCATCCCGGTTCAAACCCCTGCTGAGGATTCGCGTTTCTAACAAGTTCCCGGATGATGCTGACGATGCTGGTTAGGAACCATTCTGAGAACATTAGTAGAACAGTGGGTCTCAAAATTTATTATACATAAGGATCACCTGGGGATCTTGTTAAACTGTAGATTCTGATTCAGTGTATCTGGGGTGGAAATGCAAATTCTCAGCAGGGGTTCTAACTGGACCGAAACAGTTCGAAGCCCTGTTTGCAGAGCAAAACTGAGAAGTTGGTGATCTCGATCGTAATTCCTTGCTAATTACCTAGGAAACGGATTTTCTTCCACAGGGTTTGCCCAGCCATTCACGTGGTATCTTAAAAGAGTAGTTGGGAATAAGGGCTTGGTCAGCATTTGCAAACTCCCATTAGATTCTGTCACTGATTCTGAGTTTTAATTTCTGCAGCTGGAGAGTAGTGAGGGAAGCCAGATGTAGTAACATCTGCTATTAAAACTCTTGTTTAGGAAAAAAAAGGGGGGGGGCAGTTCCATTGTTAAAATTTGTTTTTAGAGCTGTTGGAGTGATTAAAAAATTTTTTTTTCCCCTTCTTTATATATGGAAACCCTGGTGGCGTAGTGGTTAAATGCTACAGCTGCTAACCAAAAGGTCTGCAGTTCAAATCCACCAGGCACTCCTTGGAAACCCGATGGGGCAGTTCTACTCTGTCCTATAGGGTTGCTATGAGTCAGAATTGACTTGACGGCAATGGGTTATATATATATATATATATATATATATATACGCACACACACTAGACACTGGGTTAACTCAATCAGGATAGGCTGTCCAAAATGTTGTAAAAAGACTATTTTAGGCTCTATGGCCCTAATCTCTACTACACAAAAGCAAGTAAAGGAGCAAGTGATTACTCATCCTGCTTGATATTTCAAATCTGATGAGATTTAAAGTTCAAATGAATATTTTATTCAAGCATGAATCACTAGCAGGTTTGTTAAAACTGAACTGAGGAGCACTGATGTAAACTAAGGGAACTGATATCAGAAAATGTTATGGTTGAGATTACTTTCCAGAAAGAATTACCCTACTCAAGATCTGGTTGTGAACAACTGTCTTTAACGATCTGGTGAAGTTTTACCTCCTCTTTATATAGGTACTTTCCTTATCACCCACAATGATTTCTTCCTCCTCTGAAGTTTTATCTGGAGATAGCCTATCTTTCTTGGTACCAATTGTTAAGTTTTAAGGTGTTTTTGCTTTCTCTTTCCCAAACTAGCTTGTAAATTCCTGACATTCAAAAACAGTCTGATGTGTCATTTTTATCACTCACAATGCATAGTATAGCACATATACTCAAATGTTTTCAGTTTGTTGGTTTGACGGTGTTACTATGTTTTATTATAATTAAATGTATTTACTCTAGGAAATGTTCATATTTTAAGGAAATTTATTGCTGTGCCTTGTTAATTTCTGTCAAGTCGATTCTGACTTGGGGTATTTTATTCTGATTCTGATCGACAGCTCTCTTTGAACCACAGAAGGCTAGGAAATTACTGTTCTGTTTCAGATAAACACACTTTTTCTGATTCCAATGCTTTCTAGTTGTAAGGCCTAGGAGTAATTAATCCATGCAAGCCTCAGTTTTTTTCATCTAAAAATGGGGATAATATTAGCGCATAACTGAAAGGGTTGTTAAGAGGATTACTTGAGATTGTGCACATAAAGTATTTAGTACATAATAAGACCTCAGTAAATGTTAGCTTTTATCATTACTGAAAGTAGTGCTCACACCAATATGTGTGAGTATACACGCATACATACATTCAGAATACAAGAAAAAACGCAAATTTTGCAATAAAATGAACCCGTTTTCAGGAATTTTTGCAATCGATACTAAATTAACTGGGTGACTGCAAGCCACTGCATGCACTTGATTTTCTAGGAAATTCTTGTATGTTGACTTTCTAGGTTGATATGGCAGCTGGTAGGCCATTTATTACTAGTTCTATTTTGGTGGAGAATTCAGCCTTGTGTGTCATTTAGAGTTTGTGACACATGTACCCTCCCAGGGCTTAATGAGTTGTCTGCAGATGGGCTGTTATTTATTACAGTCATGTAGAATAAAATTGATTGTCTTCTAAAATTAATTTTTCATTTGCCTCCAGCCTTGCTTTAATAGAGGACACACAGTTTCTTGTTTGCAGAAATACTGTTTAATCACATTAATATCTCAGCCCCCAGGCTGAAGAAGGTAATCGTACAAACGAACAGCAGAATCTGTATCTTTAACTTCTTTTTATGATTCAATTATGCAAATAACTTATCTCCTGCCCTTCCAAGCACTAATCATCTAATTAGGAATGATGTGTTAAAGGGATGGTTTTGAATCAGGAGAGGGAGGAATGCGGGAAGCAGAAAATGGGAGCTGACAGTGAAACCACTGAAGGTACAGTAACATGTACTAGATGAATCTATGCATTTGGTACAAAAAGAGATGGGAAAGCTCATATACACTATCCATAGACCTGATAGGTGTCATCTTTTGGCAGGAAATACAATTCCTTATCTCCGATGACATGTTTTTCGACATTAACTTCAAATTCTTGGTAAAGCAAGTGTGAAATTTCCTGTTGTTTTTTCTCAACCACTCAAAGAAACTAGGGTTTTTATTATCTCACTCAGTGGAGCTTGCTTTTCTAATGGCTTGCCCTTTTAATCCATGCAGGATAATCAGTAGCAAAAGAAATGGGACTGCACCTTGATCATGAACATACGCTAGATTTTTTCAGACTACCCTTTAACAAAAGCAGTCCTTTATTTTCTGAAAAATTAAGCAAAGTCAGGACATGCAAACCCCCCCCTGCAGAATTCAGGTTTAAATTCCAAGGAGCATTCCAGATATGTATTTGCAAGATCTTACCTGGGTTTTGTGTTTCTGCCTGCAGACATTGATTTTGAAGAGTTTTAACACAATAGTTCTATTTAGTTGTGGACATAATTATTCTGTTTAGTATATTGTTTCTTTATCAATAATTACTAATTATATTAGTAATTAATAACCATAATAGTAAATGTTATTAATGCTCCTTAGCAATTGTGTCAAACTTTATACATTGATACAGTTCTAATAATAATACAAAACAAAACGTAATAAATCAGGTCACAGAAATAAAATAAGATTTCTGTAACTATTTTCGAGCCTCCTAAATTTCTTATGCATACAGTTGTGGGAATCAGAAATTGTAGTCTTTCTATTCTTTTGATATAGTCTTTTATTGATTCAAAGCCTGTGCTTTAGCGGGTTTTACAGGGAACTCCTGGGTATTTTCTTTATACGGTATAAGCCATTTACCAATGCATTTGAGAACAAAATTTCAAGACATGTATCCTAAAAAAAAAAGGGCATAAATAAAAAATTCTGGATTGGGCCAGATAAAAATACATTTCCTCAAGTTCTTAAGATGTGCACCGCCGTTATGTTTCTATTTCTAGTTTAGCTTATTCTCCTGCATGTGCTGGTTCAGTTGACCAAGAAGATCCACTGATCACTGCCAACTGCTATTCTCTATTAGAGTGTGCAGGTCTTTACTATATCGATGGCAGCTGGGTATAGGCATTTTTTTTAACATCTTTCCTTTTTAAAGGTGGACATCAAACCACAGTTTATCTGCTTTTACTGAAAAAAAAAAAAAGTTTAAACTATTTGTTTGGACAATTAAAGCCAATGCGTCTAATTTATTGTACTTTCCAAGGCTGACTTTTTTGAACTTTGTTCTGGAGATTGGGCACATGCATTCTAGTGGAGGACAGTCATTTTAGATTTCTACACTGCTTCTAGGATTGCACTAAATAGAGAAGGGCCATGTTAGCCTGTGAAAGTAAAGAGTGAGTCCTTTAGAACTTATTCCATTGCTGTCCTGTGAAACTTTTTCTCTTTTTCCTTTGGAAACTAACATGATCATTAAATTTTCCCAGATAAAAGTGGTGCATTACCATACCATGTGATTAAAAAAAAATCCAAAGTACTGAATATCCCTCTGTTAATGCACTCCTTTTCTTGATATCAAGTTAATCTAGTTGTGAAGGTTTTCCAATAAATCAAAGTGAGTTAAATGGGCATTCCTTTGGCTTTAAAGGAGCCAAAGAAGAATGGTTTGAAGATTTGGAAACGGTAGTAATCGATTTTAATAAGTTTTCTACAACATGTCATTTGCACATGGTGATTGAACAGTGATATTCAAACTTATTTTTATTATTTTATTGTAATAAAATATTAGTTTATTATTTACATAAAAGAAAATCTGTTTTAGATGATTGGGGTGTCCCCAGATCTGCCTCGACTCAGTTACTCCATCAAGTGTTCCCCATATCTGCTGGGCTCTTAAAGTACCTCTAAAGAACCCTAGGGATATGAGAAGCATATTTTAAAACACAGTAGGGAGCAATTAAATGCTTTATCAGTGTTATCAAGAAAGTGGGGGAAAAGTTGGATATAAAACTCCTGTATTTTTTTCTTTATTCAAGGGCTATAATAAGGGATGCATAAAACAAGCTGATTATTCACCAACTGGGGGATTAAGTACCCTCTATGCAGGAGGCTTATCTTCTTTGAGAATTGAAAAAAAATCAGTAAAGTTCATCATCTACTTTTGCATAGTAGCCAGAATTATGACATCACTTTCTTAAAATTCCGAACTACGCAGCTGGGCTTGTAATGCACCTCAGGAGGACTCAGAGGAATAGGAAGTATGGAAGATTAACCTGCTTCTCTTTGATTTCTCCTCCTCTTCAGTAATTGAGAATGGTGAGTGATCTTTTGAAGAACCTATGGTTTTTAAGCATATATAGCTACTTGGTATGTGTCAAACCTTAATAAATAAATGATCTAGTGTCAAAGAATATATGCCTCTGGTAAACCCTACCTGTAGAGAGAACCGCTCATCTTCCTAAGAGAATAGGGAACCAAAGTCAATAGCTTCTCTCAGTGCTCCTCTCATTCCTGTGACTTTTTCTTTTCTCCAATCCTGTATTCTGTGTAGTGGTAGGGAATCTTAATGAGATGGGACAGGGTCTAACCTCAGGCTGTGGTTTCTAGGTAATTAGTTCAAGAGGCTGAGGCAAGGGGAGAACATGCCTTTTAGTTTGCTGAAGGGCCTGATTCTTTACCTAGTACGTGCTTTACCTTCTGGCATGCTCAATTCTGTAGAATCTTGCCCTTAGTTGATACCGTTTTGCTGCTAGTGATTAATTTCTGTCTTTTTGTAGAGGCTTTTGAAATTCACTCACATTTGCAGTTCTAATAAACTGGCCAGACTGACATTTATTAAATTTAGGGCATTATATAGCCTTCTTTCATACATGCGGTGTGTATCACCCACCCACTGCCATTGAGTCGATTCCGACCCATAGCAACCCTATAGGACAGCATAGAACTGCCCCACAGAGTTTCCAAACAGTGCCTGGTGGATTCAAACTGCCGACCTTTTGGTTAGCAGCCATAGCACTTACCACTACACCACCAGGGTTTCTGCTGTGTGTATAAAAAACCCAAACCCAGTGCCATCAAGTCGATTCCGACTCATAGTGACCCTACAGGACAGAGTAGAACTGCCCCATGGAGTTTCCAAGGAGCGCCTGGTGGATTTGAACTGCCGACCCTTTGGTTAGCAGCTGTAGCACTTAACCACTACGCCACCAGGGTTTCCACTGTATGTATACTAGTTACTAAATAAATGTTGAATAACTTTATAACTGCTTAGAACATTATTTAAATTAAAACATGATTTATTTACCTGCATCCATCATTGTGTATCTATAACCAAAGTTAGACATGGCTGCTCCATTATGATAAATGAAAATCCATAGATTAAGGTTTGGATTCCCAATAATAGGAAGTCAGCCATCTTTTTATAGAGTTTGAAGTTATAATAATATTTCCCATTTATTGAGCATCATATATGAGCTAGACATTGTGCTTGGGACTTTACACATTTTACCCGATTTAATCCTCACAAACCCCTTATGCGTTAGCTATTGCTAATCTGTTTTTACATTTGAGAAAATCAAAGATTAGGGAAATTAGATAAATTACCCACAGTAATGTTAAGTCAATGCAGAGCCACGGATTCTCTAACTCCAAACCTATGCTCTTTCCACCATATAATCCTATACTATCAAAAATAATATACTAACTAAAAGTCTGTAAATTAAGGCACCATTCAATCAGGATTGAGGAAAGGATATTTGAGATAAGCACACAAAATTGAAATTATCTACTTTTGGTTGCTTAGAATATAGACTGCATCTAGGTCCTTGATGTATGTCTTAGTCATCTAGTGTTGCTATAACAGAAATACCACAAGTGGATGGCTTTAACAAAGAGGAATTTATTTTCTCTTTTTTTAGTACCCTTGAGGTCCAAATTCATGGTGTCAGGTCCAGGGGAAGGCTTTCTCTATTGGCCCTGGAGGAAGGTCCTTGTCATCAGTCTTCCTCTGGACTAGGAGCTTCTCCGTGCAGGAACCCCAGGTCCAAAAGACAGGCTCTGCTCCCAGCACTGCTTTCTTGGTGGTATGAGGTCCCCACTCTCTGCTTGCTTCCCTTTCCTTTTATCTCTTGTAAGATAAAAGGTGGTGCAGGCCACAGTCCAGGGAAACTCCCTTTACATTGGATCACGGATGTGACCTGAGTAAGGGTGGTGTTACAATCCCGCCCTAATCTTCTTTAACATAAAATTGCAATCACAAAATGGAGGACAGCCACACAATACTGGGAATCATGGCATAACCAAGTTGACACATATTTTTGGGGGACACAATTCAATCCATGACAGTGTATATTAGTGTATTTTAGAGAGGTGGTAGGATTGGCAAATGCAAGTTTTCTTCAAATATACTCCCATCAAGCTCTGATTCTACAATGGGATACAGATTGTCATTTGTATAACGAATATTTTTTTTTACAATTTTTATTGTGCTTTAAGTGAAAGTTTACAAATCAAGTCAGTCTCTCACACAAAAACCCATATATACCTTGCTACACACTCCCAATTACTCTTCTTCTAATGAGACTGCCTGCTCTCTCCCTCCACTCTCTCCTTTCATGTCCATTTTGCCAGCTTCTAACCCCCTCTACCCTCTCATCTCCCCTCCAGGAAGGAGATGCCAACATTATAATGAATATTTTCATTATTCATTGAATTTATCAATAATCATTTGAAATAATGAAGAATAGATTTCTGACAAAAATAGAATAAACATACCATTGTTCTGTTTCTCTTGTCTACTGTCTCTAAATGATAGTTTTGAACACAGGTAGTAACAATCCTCTAAGAAATAATCCAGGCTATTGAATGTTAACTGGGTTGTTTATAGGGAGCTATAAACTGGAAAAAGTTTTACATCTCTGTTGTACAGGATTTGATTATGTAATTTGCTATGACTTCAAGGAAAATAAGAGACTGAGTTTCACAATGTTATGCAATATTGCGAGCAAAGCATATTGGGGAAAGTTGTAATGGGATTCTATACAAATCGGGGTCCAGACCCCAGCAAAGGTAGATTATATATAAATCAATAATAATTTTCTTATTAATAGTAGGCCATATTTGGAATTTTCCATACGTATTTTCATAACACCTTTCTCAAGTTGTTAGGTACCGTCAAGTCGGTTCTGATTCATAGTGACCCTGTGTAGAGCAGAACAAAACACTGCCTGGTCCTGTGCCATCCTTACAATTTTTGCTGTGTTTGAGCCTGTTGTTGCAGCTACTGTGTCAATCCACCTTCTTGAAGGTCTTCCTCTTTTTCCGTGACCCTCTACTTTACCAATCATGGTGTCCTTCTCTAGGGACTGGTCCTACCTGATAACATGCCCGAGTACATAAGATGAAGTCTCGGCATCCTCACTTTTAATGAGCCTTCTGGCTCTACTTCTTCCAAGACAGATTTGTTTGTTCTTTTGGTGGTCCATGGTATATTAAATATACTTCACCAACACCACAATTTAAATGCGTCAATTCTTCTTTTGTCTTTCTTATTCATTGACCAGCTTTTGCATGTATATGAGGTGATTGAAAATACCATGGCTTGCATCAGGTGCACCTTAGTCCTCAAGTTAGTACTATCTTATTTTGCAGATGGAGAAAAAAAATTTCAGAAAGATTAGGTGTCTTATCAAAGCTGAACTGGGAGAAAAGAAATGAGAGTATGCTTACTTTGAGTCCTCTAGTCTCTGGACAATGTTTCCTATAATGCCATTTTCATTGCTGTTTACCCCAATTTAATTAGGAGTCTTGAAATAACTTATTAACAGTAGTTAATGAAGTATTACGGTTATATAGGATGGCAATAAAATTTAATGAGAGGTATTTCATGATCAAAGTGAAATGTTTAACTGGATATTGGGAAAACATGGTTAGAGGTGTCAGGTGCCTAGAGATTTGAATTGATGCCATCAGAGGAAAATATCTTCTAAATTTTTGGCATGGTACTAACCATTATAGGAGTACACAGAGTAAGGTTTAGATATAATCCCTATTTTCACACAAGGGAGAAACTTTAAGATATCTTAGTTGATATATAATTCCTATTCAATAATTGCTAATTAGGTGGCTTGATATTTGACTTAGATGGTTTTTTGGAAAACACTTTTACAAAATTTTTCTTAAGACTTAATTAAGCCTGAGATTTTACTGTGAGAAAGGATAAATGCTTTAGACACGGAATGTCAAAAGGTTAATGATAGGGTTAGAGGAAAGATAGACCAAGGAGATGGGATAAAGGATATTATAATGGGTTCCTAGGTTTGATTTAAAAAAAAAATAATATTTTATTGTGTTTTCAGTGAAGGTTTACAAAGCAGTTCATGTTCCCATTCAACAATTTCTACACAAATTGTTCAGTGACATTGGTTACATTCTTTATAATGCATGAACATTCTCATTATTTCTGTTATGGTTGTCCCTTTTCCATTAATCTTGTTTCTCTGCCCCCTTACATTCTCATCTTTGTTTAAAAGTCATTGTTGACCGTTTGGTCTCATATGGGTGATTTTTTTTTTTCAAAAACAGCACTGTATCTATGGGTGATAGTCATTATTTTGTGGACCAATCTGTTGCTTAGCTACAAGGTGACCTCAGGGGTTAGTTTCAGTTCAAGGTTTGAAGAGTATCTTAGAGCAGCAGTCTCAGAGAGTCCTCCAGCCTCAACCAGTCCAGTGAGTCTGTTTTCGTTTTAGGAATTTGAGATTTTATTTCACATTTTTTTCTTCCATTTTATCAGGGCTGATCTATTGTGGTCCTCATTAGAACAGTCAGTAGTAGTAGCCAGGCACCATCTAGTTCTTCTGGTCTAAGGGTAGATGAGGCCATGGTTCGTGTAGAGTGTCCTATAGTTTCTTCTTTGAGTCTTTGGCTTCCGTCTTTTTTTTTTTCCAGACGAGTAGAGACCAATAGTTGTATCTTAGATGGCCGCTTACAAGTTTTTAAGATCTCAGACACTACTCACCAAACTAGGATGTAGAACATAACTTTATGAACTATATTATGCCAGTTGACCAAGGTATCCCATGAGAGTATGGTCCTAGTCCTTCAAACCCAGGAAGCCAGTCCTGCGAGGTGTTTGGTTTTATCTGAGAAATACCCGTAACTATGCCCTCTATGTGCTTTATCATACATATGAATGGATAGCATTTATGGAAAACATTGAGAAGAATGGGAATTTCAGAACGCTTAATTGTGCTCATGTGGAACCTGTTTATAGACCAAGAGGCAGTCATTTGAAAAGAACAAGGGGATACTGCATGGTTTAAAATCAGTAGTGTGTCAGGGTTGTATCCTTTCACCGTACTTATTCAATCTGTATGCTGAGCAAATAATCCGAGAAGCTGGACTATATGAAGAAG
This sequence comes from Elephas maximus indicus, assembly GCF_024166365.1. Classification (NCBI taxonomy): domain Eukaryota; kingdom Metazoa; phylum Chordata; class Mammalia; order Proboscidea; family Elephantidae; genus Elephas; species Elephas maximus. The sequence continues at coordinate 78,780,745 of NC_064846.1, read as the reverse complement.
AACGGGGCATCAGGATTGGAGGAAGACTCATTAACAACATGTGATATGCAGATGTTACAACCTCGCTTGCTGAAAGTGAAGAGGACTTGAAGCACTTACTGGTGAAGGTCAAAGCCTTCAGTATGGATTGCATCTCAACATGAAGAAAACAAAGATCCTCACAACAGGACCAATAAGCAATATCATGATAAACGGAGAAAAGACTGAAGTTGTCAAGGATTTCGTTTTACTTGGATCCACAATCAATGTCCATGGAAGCAGCAGTCAAGAAACCAAACGACGTATTACATTGGGCAAGTCTGCTGCAAAAGACTTCTTTAAAGTGTTCAAAAGGAAAGGTGTCGCTTTGAAGACTAAGGTGCGCCTGACCCAAGTCATGGTATTTTCAGTCCTCTCGTCTGCGTGCAAAAGCTGGACAATGAATAAGGAAGACCAAAGAAGAATTGATGCATTTAAATTGTGGTGTTGGCAAAGAATATTGAATATACCATGACCTGCCAGAAGAACGAACAAATCTGTCTTGGAGGAAGTACAGCCAGAATGCTCCCTAAAAGTGAGGAGGGCCAGACTTTGTCTTATGTACTTTGGACATGTTATTAAGGGACTAGTCACTGGAGAAGGACATCATGCTTGGTAAAGTGAAGGGTTAGTGAAAAAGAGAAAGACCCTCAAAGAGATGGGTTAACACAGTGGCTTCAACAATGGGCTCAAACACAGCAACAATTGTGAGGATGGCGCAGGACTGGGCAGTATTTTATTCTGTTGTACATAGGGTAGCTATGAGTTGGAACTGACTTAATGGCACCTAACAACGTGTGCACATAGTCACATAGATGCATATACATATATGCACACAAATATACATACCTATAGCCGTCGTGACTCAGTGGTTAAGAACTCAGGCTGGTAACAAAAAGGTTGGCTGTTCGAATTCACCAGCTGCTCCTTGGAAATCCTATGGGGCAGTTCTACTCTGTCCTATAGGGTCTCTATGAGTCGGAATCGACTCGACGGCCATGGACTTTTTCTTTTTTTAATTCACATATGTGCCTGCATACATACATATATACCTGCACATGTATTTTTAGTTGTTTTGCTGTTGTTTCAAAATTATATATGCCATAGCAGTTATGACCAAGTCTTTTTTCTTGTGTACATTTTCACGACATCATCTTTCATCAAGCTGTGTATACTTCATCCTCATTTGGTGTTACCTTTCCCATCACCAAAAATAACAAACATCTGCTATTTAGAGAGCGAATCCCCCTTCCGTTCCTCAACCCCTGGTTTCTAGGTGTAATTTATTGTCATGTACTTGTATCATGGTTTGCAGATAACTAGTAGACTATCTTCCAGGAACTATTAAAAAGGAAATGTGTCAGTAGCAGAGGGAGTTATTAGATGGCTTGTTTAACCACAGTGAAAGTGAAGTTATAAAATTTTATGTGGCCTGGTAAATTTTAGGTATTTTTAGCTGTGTAATTGATAAAATTAAGGAATCCTTGTGCGCAGTGGCTAAGAACTCAGCTGCTAAACAAAAAGTTGGCAGTTTGAATCCACCAGCTCTTCCTTGGAAACCCTGTGGGGCAGTTCTACCGTGTCCTGTAGGGTCACTATGAGTCAAAATTGACTCAACAGCAATGTTTTTTTTTTTTGGCAAAAACGGTTAAGCACTTGACCATTAGCTGAAAGGTTGGTGGTTCGAACCTACCCAGAGGCTCCTTGGGAGGCAGGCCTGGTGATCTGCGTCCGAAAGGTCACAGCCTTGAAAACCCTGTGGAGCATTCTACTCTGCACACATAGCATCACCATGAGCCAAAATCGACTCCATGGCAACTAACAACAAGAAAAATTGATAAAATGAAAGGAACTCTAAATAGCAATTCAAGACTAGCCAGCTTCTGCCATTGTGAGTGTAACTGATGTGAGTCCTTAAGTCCATTCTCTTTTCTCTGGTTCCCAGTATAATTGCTGTAAATCATGAACTAAGGGAAGATGGGGAAGATAGTGATTGAAATTCAGGGGCAATCAGTACTTGGGAAGAGTTGCGTTGCCCTCCACTCCCAACCTCCAGGACTAGTTACAGGTAAGGAGCTGATCTTTGATGGTACCAAAGATAAAGTATTTATCTGTGGTCATATGACTGATTTTAACAGATCGGGTATTTGACATCCATCTCTATCTTTTTAATATGATGTGCTTTGTGGTCCACTGAAGACTGCCTTACCCCTGAGAAAGATATGCTGGGAACCTGTGAATATGTTACCTTACATTGTTGCAAAGGGGATTTTGCAGATGCGATTAAGTTAAGGATGTTGACACGGGGAGATTACCTGGAATTATCCAAGTGGGATCTGTGTAATCACAGGGGTCCTTTTAAGAGGGTTGCATTAGGGTCAGAGTCAGATATGACAATAGAAGCACAAGGTTGGAGTGAAGCAAGAAGGGGGCCACAAGCCAAAGAATGTAGGTGGCCTCTAGAAGTTGCAAACAGCAAGGAAACACATTCTCCCTTTAAAAAAAAAAAAAAAAAAAAACCTTTGCCATGGAGTCCCTTAGAGCCTCCTAAAGAAACCAGCCTTGCTGACACCTTGATTGCAAACTTTTGACCTCCAGAAGTGTAAGAGAGTAAATCTGTGTTGTTTTAAGTCACTAAATTTGTGGTAATTTGTTGCAGTAGCAATTGGAAATTATACATGCCTTGAGCTCCTTTACCGCTCCCATAGCATCTAGCATGTGACTGAGAACATGGTATACATGAAATATTTGTTGGTTGACTATCTTTCCAGAGAGCTAGGAGAGGATTAACCAAAAGTGACTCTGAGAATCTTTAGATATGTAGTCAATGGGCACTTGTTGAAAAAGCTTTGAAAAATGTTTAACACTTCTGTAAAATACCTGAATTTGTATTGAGCAGATTAAGGATCAACTTAGCCAAATTCTATGCAAGGCGCAATAGGTCTCCATATTCAAATACAAATACGAAGAAAGTATAGGAAGTTTGTAGTCATTAGAAAATTTGACTTTATGTATTATAATTTAGCTTTAGCAGAAATGCCTGAGTGCAGTAGACCACCCACATTGCTATTTTTATCACTGGAATGAAAATCTAATTATAGTAAGTAAAAAGAAAGATAATTTGGGGCTGGGGGGGCTCTGATTGTATTCACCTTCACAAACCATGTCAGCAAAAAATGTAATTTACTTAATTTCTTATTAAGGCTCCATCAGGCTTATAGGTTCAAACAATGGACAAGAACACATTGCAGTTAGGCATATTTAAAATAGTGATAACCTATATGGCTCTATAATAGCCTCAGAATGAATTGTAAAAAGTCTTGTGTTCATTAGTTTAGCCTGAAGACCTTCAAGTAGTGTGCATTAGTTAATGAGTAACTAAGCCAAAACAATATAGATAAGACTTTTCTTAGGTTACGGTAACAAAATGCTCAGTAAAAAAAAAGATTTATACAGGTTATAGCTGGATTAAGAATAAACGAGATAAAAATAGAATATAGACATATTTTAATATTCTTCCAGCACTGAAATGTCTTAAAAAGGAAATCTATCATCTTCCAATTGCCAGATGGTCACTTTCCCATCTTAATAGTGTCACCTAAACCTCTAGCTTTCAATCTCATAATTTGAAAGAGCTTCACTTTCTTTATCTTTCATATCTGATCCGCCAAGTCCTGTTGATTCTTTCTCCTCAATGTCTCTTAGACCATCTCCTTTCTAGACTCTCACGCAGATCTATCATTTTGTTCTTTTCACAATACTATAAGCCGCATACTAACTCTTCCTTTCTTCACCCTCTGAATATTTGGCCAATTTTATTACTTATTAGTCTCCAACACAGACATTCTTCTGCAACATATTTTAATTTGCTTTGGTTTACCTGACTCAAAATGTGTGTTCATTTCTAGAAAGCCCTCCCCACTCCTTTTCACTAATACGTGTATCTTACCCTTTAAAAACTACTTCAGAACTTACTTTAAAAATCTCTCCTCATTTGTCTTATTCAACTTTGATTTCTCTTTGTTCTTACTGTAACCTAACTTAACCAGTTTCTGTCGAGTTGATTCTGATTCTTGGCGACCCATGTGTGTCAAAGTAGACTTGCATTCCATTGAGGTTTTAATGGCTACCATCTTTCAGAAGTAGATCACCAGGCCTTTCTCCTGAGGCATCTCTGGGTGGACTTGAACCTCCAACTTTTCAGTTAGCAGCCGAGAGTGTTAACCATTTGCACCACTCAGATATTCCATTTTTACTGTAGTTTCCAACAATTACTGACATCCTAGCTTGTGCTTCATAAGTGAGGCAACGTTGGCTCATATTTAATATGGTGCTCTTGTTACTAGATGTTGGCCTCATCATTTTCAGTATCCCAGATGTGTGTAGCATCTGTTCAGGGTCCCTCAATGCAGTTTCTGATTTACACACAGGCAAGTTTCACAGAATAAATGTCAAAAACCACAGCTAAAGAAAAGAGCACTTTGTGCATCTGATTTTTGCTTTCAAGGTCATTAACTCCTTGAAGATAGTAGCAAGCCCTGTGTCTTAAGTTCTGTAGAAGTTTAGAAAAGGAAGGGGTCTCAGTGTTTTCATTTTTTTTTTAAGTAGGTCATTTATTCTGAGATGATGTAGAAAATCACAGCCTGCATATCCTTACGCATTTGAGCTTGTGCACTGCTGCAAGAACGTTGCTTATATTTTTTGTGCAGTATAGTGCCCTCTGGTGAATGTTCATTCCAGCATAAAAATTCTATTTCAGTTTTTTTTTTTCTGTAAAATCAGTTACATTTTATGAAACATTACTGGAAAAAAATTCTATTTCCCATAGCTTTCAGAAAATAATATGTTGAATTAGAGAAAGATAATATACTGGTTCTTAATTAAAAATTTAAAATCATCGTAGCCCAAGCCCATGTAGATTTATTTTACTCACTACAACAACAAAAAAAACCTCATGCCTTCTTCCTTCAATTACCCTTCTACGTGAGAAGTAGATTAAACTTCAGTTGCTATTTTTGTATTTCTTAAAGATAAAGAAGTTGTGCTAATACCTGTGTGTCAATGAATTACAACAAAGTCAAGGACACTATTATTCACAGACTCAAATATTGAGGTCAAAACTGGGTTGCATTATTTTTTTCTTTATTTAAACCATTAATTGTCTTAACACTTTGTTTATAGCATGCTTACTTAATGAAGTGAAATCTTTTTTTTTTTTTTTTCCTGGATCTTAACAGGAAGCTATCCTGTATTAAGAAAAAAAAAATTTTTTAAACAGTATAGCAAGTCAGGGAGAATAGCTATTTTAGACAGATATATTTTAAGATTTTTGAATATTTATTTGAATAAACAGACTATTTATGACTTCGACCCAATTCTTAACATTTCTCAAGGATCAAACAGCACCTCAGCAAAACAATACAAAAAAGCCAATATTTTTAAATAACGGTACTTTTGGAAAGCAAAGTAGTTAATCATAGATTTTCAATATTCTAAGCCCCCTTTGGTCACTGGCCAGTGTTGGGGCCTTCTCTGATCTTTTGTGTGTCTCGTTTTTACTCAGCTGTATAAAATATCAAAATTTTCAGGCATTTTATATAAAATTATATAATTCACACTGGTTGTATTTATTTGCTATAACTAGGCCCAAAATATTTAGTAGAATTTACATGTTTTCCCAAGGCAACCCATGGCTCACATGTGCCCCAGAATGTTCCTCTGACATAATAAAAGTTTCCTAGCATGACAAAAAAAATAATAATAATGAATAAAATAACAGTAATTGTCCTTACCAAAGTTTTTATTTTAGGTATTTAGAACTCCTTAAGAACAAGCAGTTTATATACTAAGAGGTACGTGCAGTTAGTCACCAGAGAGCTAACTGCGGGTTCTATCTGCCATTTGTGAATGACTCCGTTGCTTTCTTCAGAGATCTTTGACAATAGTATTACAAACATATTAATATTTCTTTTTTTTAAGTAGACATAAGTCGAAGGGAATATATTGTGAATTCTGCTACTTATTCATAACCTTGGTGTTCACATCAGTGTGATCTTCTTGCCCCACTAGTAACCTCCATGTATATCACTGGAAACTCCCTTCTGAACTGACAGATTGATGGAATTGTTTAGAATTCTGTGTGACATAGAAAGAAACCAGGCTGCTACAATTCAGCTAATTTCACTGCAGGAGACTAATTAGCATTGAGTTTCTTTTTGAGAAGGATTAAAGCCAGGGAGAACTTGGTCAAAGGGAATACCCATCTTACATCGGGGAATTTAGTGCATCTTGGGAAGAACCCTGCATACTCTTCACGAATAAACTTACAAACTCACTAAAATGTGTTTTTCCTTTAAGATACAACTAAGTACAAAAACTCGAGAAATGACACTTTATCAGGGCTTTGAACTAGTTCGAACCAGTTCAGTCATGGCCAACGAAGTGAAACCGGAACAGACACAAATTTTTACAATTTGGGTGAACCGGCAAGATAACCAGAGTGGGAAAAATTACATGTTGAAGCCTTGGAAGAGGTGTAGTGAACCCTTTCAGCAACCTTATACGTGAGGTTGGGTTATTGGCAGGACTGTGGCGAGCACACATATTCAAAGTGATGTGGTCAGCCACGACCTTTGGGAGGTGTACCACTGTTTCTGACTCTGCTCAAAATCTGACAAGAGAGTTGGTCTCTATGCAACATGCATGCTGCCCTTGTTTTCTAAGTGGAAGATTAGGTATCTAGCATGGCTTCAACCTGTACTTTTTCCCACTCGAGTTATTGTTCCGGTTCACGCAAAGTTTAAAAAATTTGAGTCCGTTCTGATTTTGCTTCCTCTGCCAAGACTGAACTGGGAAGAACCACTTCGAAGCCTTGCATTTTATGCATTTCATTGCAATTACTTATTTCAGCTTATTGTTCATCCTAAAATACCTAGTCTGTTATTGTAATCTCAAACTACTTTTCAAGACAGCATCTATTAAATAGGTAACAGCCAAAATTTTATGGAAGGAAAATGAAAAATTATAGACTAATAAATAAGGTATATAACTTGTTTAGTAGTATTTACTTTTTCTAGATTCACATATATTTTCATTGGGGAGGTTGAGAGTGTAATCCACCATAATCTCTATTAAATTCTGTCTAAATTCATACAACTGGGGAAAATGCTTACTATGATTTTACTTTTTTCGGACTAGAAGTGCACTCTAAGAGTAAAATGACTAAGGTTCTAGTATGTCCCTTTACCTTTAACTTGCTGTGTGACCTAGGGCAAGCCACTTAACCTTCCTCAGCCATGGTTATCTATAAAACCAGTATTATAACCACCTTATTTAATCCTCCAAATAGTTGGAAAGGCTGAATTAAAAAATGTGAAAGTGTTTGCAAGGCATGAATACATATTTTTATATCTATTTATCTCACCCTTCACTAGATGATAAACTACTGGAGCGCAGAAATTACATCTTGTTGTCTTATTAAATCTCTCATTTTCTAAGTACCTACTGTATGCTACATTCTGGAACAGAATGGTTAATAAGACATAGTTCTTAGGCTGGAGGAGCATATACTTTATTTATGGTGGGGAGGAGGTAGTTAAGGAGGAACTGTGGGCAAGTATTTATTCAATTAGAATGTTATAGAGCTATGGAATAGAGGCATGTGCAACATAAAATATGTGCAAAAGTAAGTGCCTTGGGAATAGAGATGGGAAAGTTATTGACTTGAGAGCTCAGAGAACAGTGGGGATTGCTTTATAACTGGTTCCTGAAACATGGGTAGGAGTTTTTCAGGTAGAGTTGGAAAGGGAGGGCATTCTGAGCAGAAAGAAGAACCTGGAATAAATGAATGTGTGTGAAGGTGCTTTGTGTGTTCTGGGGAAAGTGACTCATTTGGTGTTAGTGATGTGTAGGATAGGTACATGGTGAACTGGCTAGAGAAGATCCTAAAAAAGTTGGGTAAGGTCAAGTTTTTAAAAGGTTGAAAAAATTATTCTAAGAAGAAAGATCGGAGGGGGAAAAAGGTGACCAGAGGCCAGGAAATTATCTAGGAGGCAGCTGTAGTACCGTTAAAAGTCACTGACAGAATTTGGTGACTGAATGAAAAACTTGAGAGGCAAAGAAAACGGGCATTTTTAGCTCTTGTGACTCAACCATGCTTAATGTCTTGTATATAGTAGGATGTCATTACATTGTTTTATAATTGGATTGATTAAAGCTCTTTACTAGTAGAAACTATTAATATTATTACCGTAAAGAAAAGGCTCTATTTTTTTGCTTCCAGAGCTACCATTCCAATAACTTCTAGGAGCATTAAATTCTCTATTAAATGATTATTTTAAGACTTTCAAAGACTAGAAATAATCCTGTTTTTCAAGTAGAAGTATAACTCATTTTTAGATTGGTTTCTTTGTTATTGAATACAAAGAAGAATAGACTGAGATATTTACAAATTTGATAGTTGCTATCACTTGACCAGAACTGGGCTGAAGTTTATCTTTTCAATATACCTGATACAGGCTTTGCTAGATAGATTTATAATATTCTTAATTAAAAGATTACATTTGCCATCTGTATTTTTAACAAGCTTCTCAGGTTATTCTTCAGTGGATAGTACTTGAAAAACTTTACATTTGTAAACAAGATTGTGAGTGGGAATAGGAATTATCTAAAAGAGAAATAGGGTTATAAGTGGGTATAGTAGGATTTTGGAGGAGAGTGGGATATGGTCCAGGAAATGCAGGGAGAGCCTTTGTTGAATCAACTGTCCTATGGAAAGACGAATTCTAAATTTAAACTTTTTTAGGGGATGCAGGTTAAGCAACGATACTCATTCTGTAATTGAAGTCTTATGAGGCGAAGATATGCAACATAAAAGTAATTGGTTCCATGGTAGTCTGTAGGACTTCCACAAGTACCCCAGGGAGCTGGGCTGAGTACTGTTTGGAAAGGACTGATCTCAGTGGTAGTTGGGTCTATTTGAAATAGTACTGTTACTTCAGGTTTGTTATATATTAAATGGGCCTTTATGGGTGGCCTAGGGACATTATGTTCAGAATCAATTATCCAGTTAATTTACAATTTAAGAAAGTGGTAAGTTGAAGTCCAGGGGATTGCTATGACATTATCTAAAAGATACTAGCACCTTGGCAATGTTTAATTTATATAAAATTTTAAAAAAGCAACAAAAATAAATTCACAAATACTTTTCAGATTAGAGTTAAAGCAATATATGGTGAGAAAAAAGTCAGAGGGAATAATTTGCTGTCTAGCACAAGCCTAACAATTTAATAAAAGAACAAGAATTAAAAATAACTACCTAAGGGAATACCATGAACAACGTATGCCAATAAATTAGATAACCTAGATGAAATGGACAAATTCCTAGAAACACAAAAATTACCTAAACTGAAAGAAATAGAAAATCTCAACACACCTATAACAAGTAAAGAAATTGCATCAATAATCAAACACTTCCGAACAAAGAAAAGTCCAGGACTAGATAGCTTCACTGCTGAATTCTACCAAACATTTAAAGAAAAATTAGCATCAATCCTTCTGAAACTCTTCCCCAAAATACCAAACCCAGAAAAGGACATCACAAGAAAAGACAAATATCCCTTATGAATATCTTGTTAGGTGCCGTTGAGTTGGTTCCGACTCATAGTGACCCTATGCACAACGGAACGAAACACTGCCCGGTCCTGAGCCATCCTCACAATCGTTGTTATGCTTCAGCTCATTGTTGTAGCCACTGTGTCAGTCCACCTCATTGAGGGTCTTCCTCTTTTCCGCTGACCCTGTACTCTGCCAAGCATGATGTCCTCCAGGGACTGATCCCCCCTGACAACATGTCCAAAATATGTAAGATGCAGTCTCACCATCCTTGCCTCTAAGGAGCATTCTGGCTGTACTTCTTCTAAGACAGATTTGTTCGTTCTTTTGGCAGTCCGTGGTATATTCAATATTCTTCGCCAACACCACAATTCAAAGGCGTCAACTCTTCTTCCGTCTTCCTTATTCATTGTCCATCTTTCACATGCATATGATGCGATTGAAAATACCATGGCTTGGGTCAGGCGCACCTTAGTCTTCAAGGTGACATCTTTGCTCTTCAACACTTTAAAGAGGTCCTTTGCGGCAGATTTACCCAATGCAATGTGTCTTTTGATTTCTTGATTGCTGCTTCCATGGCTGTTGATTGTGGATGCAAGTAAAATGAAATCTTTGACAACTTCAATCTTTTCTCCGTTTATCATGATGTTGCTCATTGGTCCAGTTGTGAGGATTTCTGTTTTCTTTATGTTGAGGTGTAATCCATACTGAGGGCTGTGGTCTATGATCTTCATTAGTAAGTGCTTCAAGTCCTCTTCACTTTCAGCAAGCAAGCTTGTGTCATCTGCATAATGCAGGTTGTTAATGAGTCTTCCTCCAATCCTGATGCCCTGTTCTTCTTCATGTAGTCCAGCTTCTCGGGTTATTTACTCAGCATACAGATTGAACAGGTATGATGAAAGAATACAACCCTGACGCACACCTTTCCTGACTTTAAACCAATCGGTATACCCTTGTCCTGTCTGAACAACTGCCTGTTGATCTATGTAAAGTTTCCTCATGAGCACAATTAAGTGTTCTGGAATTCCCATTCTTAGCAATGTTATCCATAATTTGTTATGATCCACACAGTCGAATGCCTTTGCATAGTCAATAAAACACAGGTAAACAGCCTTCTGTTATTCTCTCCTTTCAGCCAGGATCCATCTGACATCAGCAATGATACCCCTGGTTCCACATCCTCTTCTGAATCCAGCCTGAATTTCTGGCCATTCCCTGTTGATATACTGCTGCAGCCGTTTTTGAATGATCTTTAGCAAAATTTTGCTTGCATGTGATATTAATGATATTGTTCTATAATTTCCAAATTCAGTTGTATCACCTTTCTTGGGAATAGGCATAAATATGGATCTCTTCCAGTCAGTTGGTCAGGAAGCTGTCTTCCATATTTCTTGGCATAGACGAGTGAGCACCTCCAGCGCTGCATCTACTTGTTGAAACATCTCAATTGATATTCCATCAATTCCTGGAGCCTTGTTTTTCGCCACTGCCTTCAGAGCAGCTTGGACTTCTTCCTTCAATACCATCAGTTCCTGATCATATGCCACCTCTTGAAATGGTTGAAGATCGACTAATTCTTTTTGGTATAAAGACTCTGTGTATTCTTTCCATCTTCTTTTGATGCTTCCTGCGTCGTTTAATATTTTCCCCCATAGAATCCTTCACTATTGCAACTCGAGGCTTGAGAATTTTTTCTTCAGTTCTTTCAGCTTGAGAAACGCCAAGCGTGTTCTTCCCTTTTGGTTTTCCATCTTCAGCTCTTTGCACATGTCATTATAATAGTTTACTTTGTCTTCTTGAGATGCCCTTTGAAAAATCTTCCGTTCAGTTCTTTTACTTCATCAATTCTTCCTTTTGCTTTAGCTGCTCGACGTTCGAGAGCAAGTTTCAGAGTCTCCTCTGACACCCATCTTGGTCTTTTCTTTCCTGTCTTTTCAATGACCTCTTGCTTTCTTCATGGATGATGTCCTTGATGTCATTCCACAACTTGTCTGGTCTTCGGTCACTAGTGTTCAATGTGTCACATCTATTCTTGAGATGGTCTCTAAATTCAGGTGGGATATACTCAAGGTCATATTTTGGCTCTCGTGGACTTGCTCTGATTTTCTTCAGTTTCAGCTTGAACTTGCATATGAGCAATTGATGGTCTGTTCCACAGTTGGCCCCAGCCTTGTTCTGACTGATGATATTGAGCTTTTCCATCGTCTCTTTCCACAGATATAGTCAATTTGATTTCTGTGTGCTCCATATGGTGAGGTCCATGTGTATAGTCGCTGTTTATGTTGGTGAGAGAAGGTATTTGCAATGAAGAAATCGTTGGCCTTGCAAAATTCTATCATTCAATCTCTGGCATTGTTTCTGTCACCAAGGCCATATTTTCCAACTACTGATCCTTCTTCTTTGTTTCCAACTTTCACATTCCTATTGCCAGTAATTATTAATGCATCTTCATTCCATGTCCGATCAATTTCAGACTGCAGCAGCTGATAAAAATCTTCTGTTTCTTCATCTTTGGCCCTAAGGGTTGGTGCGTAAATTTGAATAATAGTTGTATTAACTGGTCTTCCTTGTAGGCGTATGGATATTATCCTGTCACTGACAGCGTTGTAATTCAGGATAGATCTTTAAATGCTCTTTTTGACGATGAATGCAACACCATTCCTCTTAAAGTTGTCATTCCCAGCAGAGTAGACTATGTGATTGTCTGATTCAAAATGGCCAATACCAGTCCATTTCAGCTCACTAATCCCTAGGATATCAATGTTTATGCATTCCATTTCATTTTTGAGGATTTCCAATTTTCCTAGATTCATACTTTGTACATTCCAGGTTCCAATTATTAATGGATGTTTGTAGCTGTTTCTTCTCATTTTGAGTTGTGCCAGATCAGCAAATGAAGGTCCCAAAAGCTTTACTCCATCCACGTCATTAAAGTCAACTCTACTTTGAGGAGGTAGCTCTTCCCCAGTCATCTTTTGAGTGCCTTCCAACCTGGGGGCTCATGTTCCAGCACATTATCAGACAGTGTTCCGCTGCTATTCATAAGGTTTTAACTGGCTTAAGCTAATAGGGTCCCTATGAGTCAGAATTGACTCAACGACACTGGGTTTGCTGGATTTTAAGCTTTTCAGAAGTAGACTGCCGGGTCCTTCTTCCTAGTCTGTCTTAGTCTGGAAGTTCAGCTGAATTCTGTCCTCCATGGGTGACCCTGCTGGTATCTGAATACTGGTGGCATAGCTTTCAGCATCACAGCAACACGCAAGCCCCCACAATATGACAAACTGACAGACACGCGGGGGCCTTATGAATATAGATACAAAAATTCTTGATAAAATACCGGCACACCAAATCCAACAGCATATCAAAAAGATTATATGCCAAGACCAAGTGGGATTTATCCCAGAAGTGCAAGAGTAGATCAACATAAGAAAATCAATGTAATACACTACATTAATAGAACAAAGGGATAAAAAATGGTCATCTCAGTTGACACAGAAAAGGCATTTGACACAATCCAACTGCCTTTCATGATAAACTTAGTGGGCTAACTAGGAATAGAAGGGGGATTCCTCAACAAAATAAAAGGCATTTATGAGAAACCCACAGCTAACATATGCAATGGTAAAAGACTGAAAGCTTTTCCTTAACCTTAGGAACATGACAATGATGCCTGCTTTCATCGCTGCTATTCAACATTGTGCTGGAAGCTCTAAGCAGAACAGTTATGCAAGAAAAAGAAAATAAAAGGCATCCAAATTGCAGATGACATTATCCTATATCTAGAAAATCTCAACGAATCCACAAGAAAGCTACTAGAGCTAATAAACTTGGCAAAGCAGCAGGGTGCAAGATCAACACACAAAAATCAGTTGTGTTCCTATACACTAGTAATGAACAATCCAACAAGACAATTAAGAAAAACAATCTCATTTACAATAGCATCTAAAAGAATAAAATACCAGGAATAAACTTACCAAGTAGGTAAATGCCTTTACTCTGAAAACTACAAAATATTACTGAAAGACATTACAGAAGATCTAAATAAATAGGTGCCCCTGGGTGGTGCAAACAGGTAAACTCTTGACTACTAGTTGAAGGGTTGTCAGTTTGGACCCCCCCTCCCAGAGGCATCTTGGAAGACAGGCCTAACGATCTGCTTGAAAAAGGTCACAGGCTTGAAAACCCTGTGGAGCGCAGTTCTACTCTGTACACATGGGGTTACATGAATTGGGATTGACTCAACAGCAACCAACAATAACAAATAGAAGGACATTCCATGTTCATGGATTGGAAGACAATACTGTTAAGATGTCAGTACTACCCAAAGCAATCTATAGATTCAATGCAATCTGTGTAAAAGTTCCAACAGCCTTCTTTGCAGAAATGGAAAAGCCAATCCTCAAATGTATATGGAATGACAAGCAGCCCCAAATAGTTAAAGCAGTCTTGAAAAAAGAATACAGTAAGACTCACACTTCCCTATTTCAAAAATTACTACAAAGCTACAGTAATAAGAACAGTGTGGTACCGGCATAAAGAAAAAAAAAACTTTTTTTTTTAAGGATAGACATATTAACCAATGGAATAGGAGTTCAAAAATAAACCCATACATCAACTGATTTTCAACAAGGGTGCCAAGACCATTTAATGGAAAAAGAATAGTCTCACCAACAAATGATACTGGGACAACTGAATAACATGCAAAAGAATGAAGTTGGACCCCCTACCTCTCACCACAAGTTGAGAAATTAACTCAAAGTGGATCAACAACCTACATATAAGAGCTATAGCCATAAAACTGCTAGAAGAAAGTATAGGTTTAAATCTTCAAGACCTTGTTTATGGCAATGGATTCTTAGATATCACATCAAAAGCACAAGCATTAAAATTAAAAATGGATAAATTACACTTTATTAAAGTTAAAAACCTTTGTCAACCAAAGGACATTATCAAGAAAGGGAAAAGACAATCTACAGAATGGGAGAAACTATTTGGAAAGCTTATATCCAATAAGGGTTTGATATTCAGAATAGATAAAGAACTTATACAATAACAAAAAGACAAACAACCATTGCTCCAGAGAAGACATGCAAATGGCCAATAAGTACATGAAAAGATGCTCAACATCATTAGTTATTATGGAAATGCAAATCAAAACCATGAGATACCACTTCTCATCCACTAGGATGGCTAGTATTAAAGAAAAAAAAATTGGAAAATAATAGTGTTAGTGAGGATGTGGAGAAATTGGAATCTTTGTGTACTGGTGAGAATGTAAAATGGTGCAGCAGCTGTGAAAATAGTTTGGTGGATTTAAAAAAAGTTAAACATATAACTATCATACCAAAACCAAACCCACTGCCATTGAGTCCATTCCAACTCACAGCAATCCTATAGGACGGAGTAGAACTGCTGCGTAGGGTTTCCAAGGCTGTCAATCTTTAGGGAAGCCAACTGCCACATATTTCTCCTGTGGAGTGCCTGGTGGGTTTGAACCACCCACCTTTTGGTTAGCCACCGAGCACTTTAACTACTGCACCACCACAACTCCTATAACTACCATAAAAGAAGCTCACTGCCGTCAGGTCATTTCCCTCATAGCAACCCTATAGGACAGAGTAGAACTGGCCCATAGAGTTTCCAAGGAGCGCCTAGCAGATTCACACTGCCGACCTCTCGGTCAGCAGCTGTAGCACTCAGTCGCTAAGTTACCAGGGTTTCCATAAGTACCATAAGACCCAGCAATTCTGCTTCTAGGTATATAACCCAAGGACTTGAAAGCAAGGATTCAAACAGATTCCTGTACACCAGTGTTTACTGCAGCACTATTCACAATAGCCAAAACGTGGAAACAACCCAAGTATCCATCAACAGATGAATGGATAAACAAAAAATGGTATATACATATAGTGAAATATTGTTCAACCATAAAAAAAGAATGAAATTCTTGTATATGCTACAACATGAATAAACCTTGAAAACATTAAACCCATTGCCATCCAGTCCATTCAGACTCATAACAACCCTACAGGACAGAGTAGAACTGCCCCATAGGGTTTCCAATGATGTAATCTTTACGGAAGCCGACTGCCACATTTTTCTCCTGTGGAGCAGCTGGTGTGTTCAAACCATCGACATTTTGGTTAGCAGCTGAGTGTTTAACCACCAGGACTCCTTTGAAAATGTTATGCTAAGTAAAATAAGCCAGACACAAAAGGACAAATATTGCATGATTCCACTTATATGGAATATCTAGAATAGGCAAATTCATATAGACAGAAAGTTGATTAGAGGCTACTAGGGCCTGGGGGCAAGGAGAACGAGGAGTTATTGCTTAGTAGGTACAGAGTTCCTGTTTGGGGTGATAAGAAAGTTTCTGAAATAGATGGTGGTGATTGTTGCACAATGTTGTGAATGTAATTAATTCCACTGAATTTACACTTAAGATAGTAAAAATGGCAAACTTTATGCTATATATATATTTTACCAAAATAAAATAAAAAATCTTAAAAATTAAATACAAATGAAAAAATACAGTTTCCAGAGCACTTAAACATTTTTATAATTTATTTGTTTTTGTTGAGAATATACAGAGAATATACACCAGTTCAACAATTTCTATGTGTACAATTCAGTGACATTGATTACACTCTTCAAGTTATGGAACCATTCTTATCCTTCTTTTCCGATTTGCTCCTCCCCTATTACCTATCTAATCTTTTGAGTTGCTGTTGTCAATTTGTTTCCATATACAGGTATGCGTCGCTTAACATCCACAATACATTCTGTGAAATAGGACATAATTGTGTGAACATATTGTATACAGGAGAGATGTGTACAGGACAGTCTCTGGGCAGGCCTTGGACTCTTGCCACCACCACTGTGCCTAGGGACTGCCCGAAAACTTTGGTTCTGCTGCCGCCAGTCCTGCTCAGAGCTGTGCCTGGCCCCCCGCCATAGTGCGCACTCACTGCCCAGCCAGCGGCCTCTAGGTGTACTGCAGGCTCCCTTCTCTTCCTTCCTCCCTGCCTGTCTTCCCTTCCCCTCCTAATGGGCTTTAAACTCTTCCAGCCTGCCCGCCCTTCCTCCACCCCCTCCCTGACCACCATTCCTGCTCCTCCTCCCACCACTGCCATAGCCCATACTGCTATGTAGCCATCACCATGGGAGAAGCTGCAATCTTGGGCCTGGGTGTGAAGAACAGGGCACCTTGGCTGAGTGGGGCAGCAGCCTTCAGGGGCATCACCCATAATGGCTCCAGTGGTGTCTGTGTGGTCCTGGCTTGAGGCAAGCACGGTGGGACAGACAGCTGCGGATGGGCACCAGGACCCCTCCCTCTGCTGCCCCAGGGCTGGGGCTGACATGGGACCCAGAGAGCTAGTGAGAGACAGATAGGATCTACAGTACTTAGCAAAGTATGTCCACTATGTCCCATTCTTCGATTGGGATTTCTGAACTCTGTTATAACCTTATGGAATCATGGATGTATATGCAGTTGGACATTGCCCGAATGGACATTATGTGGCCCATACCTGTAGATAGTTCTTAAAAGAGCACAGTGCTCAAGGCAGATATTCTTTACTAATTAAGATAAACTACTGTTTGGACTTAAGATGGCTTCAGGGGATATTTTTGGTTTAAGGTTTAAAGACTATCTCAGGGCACTAGTTTTGGGGGTTATTTCAGCCTCCATGGTTCCAGAAAATCCAAATTTCATGGGAATTTGAAATTCTCTTCTGCACTTTCTCCCTATTGATCAGGATTCTTCTATAGAATCTTTGATCAAAATGTTCAGTGATGGTAGCTGAGCACCATCCAGCTCTTCTGGGCTCATGGCCAAGGAGGCAGTCGTTCATGGAGTCAGTTAGCCACACATTTAGTTTCTTCTTCCTATTCCTGACTCTTCTTTTTCTGTTGCTCCAAGTGAATAGAGACCAATTGTTGTACTTTGGCTGGTCGCTTGTAAACTTTTAACACCCCAGGCACTACACAAGGAACTAGGAGATAGAACAGAAGCATTAAATACAATATTGGGCCAGTTAACTGGGATGTCCCATGAAACTATGACCCTAAACCTCCAAATGAAGAAACTAAAATGCCTGACATGTTTGGTTGTACATAAGTAGCCACAGCAGCTGCTTTTTTTTTGTAAATATATTTATCACACAACTTTTGCCAGTTCAACTTTTTACAAGTGTACTTACAACTTATTGCCAGCAATTACATTAATTGCTGTGCAACCCTACCCTTTATCAATGTAAATTTTACATTATAGTAAGCCAAAACTTATTTTTCCATAAGCAAGAACCCCCCTAACTCCCCTCCCAGCCCCTGGTAACCACTAATAAACTTTGGTCTCTATGTATTTGCCTACTCTTATCTTTTTATATAAGGGAGATCATACAGTATTTGCCAAAGCATTTTATATGCATCATTTCATTGGATTTTGGAAATAACCCCTACTTTATAGGTAAGGAAAGTGAGGCTCACAAAAAATGAGGGACTTATCCAGGCTACGAAACTGAAAAGCATTGTGTTCCACTTCTGTGAAATATATTTATTTAAATGTGTCCCACAGAAAGTGAGTTTTGAATGTGTTGAAAAATCTCCTTTTCTAAAAAGGAAGGGGCAGTTCCATTTTCAGATATGTCTAAGGAACACTGAGTTAAATAGGTTTCTTAACAGTAGTACTTTTTAGAGCCTGTAATATGCTAATGTGTATTGTGTTTTCACATACCTAAGTGGAAAATACAATAGGCAGAGTTTTTGAAACTTTTATTATTATAGAATACTTTACTTTTCACAGAGCCTTTCCTGGCATTGGTGTTTCTCAAAACTCAGTGGGGGAAATACTGTTTCCGGGCCTTGCTCTGAGAGAATGTCAAAGTCAGAAAGCATTTTCATGGTAATTCAAGATGTTATTTGGATTTTATTATATGATTCTTGAAGATTGACATTTTCAATGTCCAAAGGAAAAACTTTCTCAATGCAAGGATTTTTTAACATAAAGCCAAGAAGCTGGGGGTGATACCTGGGGGGTGAGGGATATCCTGTCAAATTGTTTTACATAGGTAATTGCCTATCCATCTTATTCTTGGAAGGAAGCCTTATGTAGCTGACCTTGATAAAGAAACAATTAAGGCTCCTGAATAGGGATAGACCATATTTTTACCCAGATAACATGCACCTTCTGTGTTTGCCAACTGTGTCCTCCCCCTGTGAAGTATTTTCATACATGGTGCTGTGCCAATTTTTTTTTATGTATTGCTGTAAAAAAAAAATTAGTATAGCACACTTATGACAATACCTCATAGGGGGAGGGCACAGTTGGCAAACAAACACAGAAGGTGAGCATTATTTCTGTAAAAATACAGTAATCACACAAAAGTCATTGGGTGGCACAAATGGTTGAATGTTTCGCAACTAACTGAAAGGTTGGAAGTTTCAGTCCGCCCAGAGGAACCTTGGAAGAAAGGCCTGGTGATTGACTTCTAAACATCAGTCAATAAAAATCCTATAGAGCACAGTTCTACTGTGAAACACATGGGGTCACCATGAGTTGGAATCCACGCTACAGCAACTTTTTTTATTACACATTATAGGGTAAATTTTCTTTTTCTCCTTACTTGTAAAGAAGGAGATCTGTAAATGATTTATGCTTTTACTTATCCAAACAGAACCTATATATTCTAGCCCTTGGACACTTAGAACAAAGAATTTGAAAATGGTTCGAAAAGCATTGGAATTATAGCACTGGGCAATAGAGAATAAGTTTCCTTTTGTAGAGTATTTTATTTCATTCAACAACTCAATTCAATAACTACGTTTGTTCTACAATGAGATACCATCTCACCCTGACAATACTGGCACTAATAGAAAAAAAAAACAGAAAATAACAAATGTTGGAGAGGTTATGGGGAGATTGAAACTCCTACACAGTGCTGGTGAGAATGTAAAATGGTATAACCACTGTGGAAAATAGTATGACACTTCCTTAAAGAACTAGAAACAGAAATACCATATGACCCAGCACTTCCACTCCTAGGTTCATACCCTAAAGAAATAAGAGCTGTGACGGGAATAGACATATATACACCCATGTTCATTGCAACATTATTCACAATATCAAAAAGATGGAAACCTAAATCCCTATCAACAGATGAATGGATTCAGAAACTGCGGTACATACACACAATGGAATACTACGCAATGATAAAGAATAATGATGAATCTGTGAAACATCTCACAACATGGATGAGCTTGAAGGACAGACATCATGCTGAGTGAAATAAGTCAATCACAAGAGGACAAATATTGGATGAGACCAGTAAAGAAACAAGGTTTGCACACAGGAAAAAAAATTATTTGATGGTTACAAAAAATGGGAGGGGGAATGGGGGAAATTGCTAAATAGATAGAAGACGTGTTAATACACTATATGGGGGAAGTCAGCAAAACAAAACAAGACTAAGGCATGGGAGAACACCAAAAGGAACACAAGAACAAAGGGCAACAATAGCAATTACTATAGCATAGACAACCCTGCAACAATAGTATTAACAAACACTAATTTATGAATGGATACATAGGCATATAGGCATACCAAGAGGTGTGGGAGGGGGGTCAGAGAACACACCCACCTTCAGATATAGGTTTACTGGTGGATATTTCTACATACATGACTGTAGGTGCTGCTTCTATGTTAATATAGACAACAGAGCACACAAGGGCCACAGTCAGAGCAACTTCTTAGATATAACCAAACACATTGTGGGATGAAGTTCCTAGGCTCTCAGGCAAGGGACCATAGATTTGGGGGTCATCTATGTCAATTGGTACAACATAACTCATAAAGATAATGTTCTGCATCTACTTTGGTGAGTAGCACCTGGGGTCTTAAAAGCTTGTGAGCTGCCACCTAAGATACATCTATTAGTCTCTTACCATCTGGAGCAAAGGAGAGTGAAGAAACCAAAGACTCGAGAGCAAATAGTCCAAAAGACTAATGGACCACATGAACAACAGCCTACACGACCCTGAGACCAGAAGAACTAGATGGTGCCCGGCTACCACTACCTACCACTCTGACTGGGATCAGGACAGAGGGTCCTGGACACGGCAGGAGAAAAATTGTAGAAAAAAAAAAAACAACAAATACACAAAAAAGACCAGCCTTACTAGTCTGAGAGAGACTGGAGGAACCCCCGAGACTATGGCCCTAAGATACCCTTCTGAACTGAAACTGAAGCCATTCCTGGAGACCACCTTTCAGCCAAATCATAGACAGGCCCATAAAATAAACAACACCTGAGAGGAATGTGCTTCTTCAAACAATCAATTATATGAGATCAAAAGGGTGACATTTGCCCAAAAGCAAAGATGAGAAGGCAGGAAGGCATAGAACATCAGGACGAAAGGAAACAGGGAACCTAGGACGGAAATGGAGAGAGTGCTGCCATATTGTGGGGAGTGAAACTGATGTTATGGAACACTTTATGTACAAACTATAAAATGGGAAACTAATTTTCTCTGTAAACTTTCACCTAAAGCACACTCACGCACACACACACAATACGTTTGTTGAGTGAATAAAAAAAACACGTGAATGAATAAATGCCTGCTATGTATAATGTTCTGCCTGAACAGGGCATTGTGGAAATATCAAAGATAGCTAAGGTATGGTTCTTTATTTTTTAAAGTTTATAATAGGCTTAAAAGCTCTGCCTACTGCCTACTCCAAGTAAATAGCTTTTATGCTTTACGAAGTGCTTTTACATCTGATCTCTCGCTGAGTCTTCATAAAACTCTGTAAGTTAAGTAGTGAAGACTTTATATCTTATTTTATAGGGTGGGAGAATAACTTGCCTGGAGTCCAGCTGCTAGTAAATGATAGAAGGATTAGTGTAATGTGTCCTATATATGGAGCCCTGGTGGCGCAGTAATTAAGAGCTATGGCTGCTAACCAAAATATCAGCAGTTTGAATCCACCAGCTGCTTCTTGGAAACCCTACGGGGCAGTTCTACTCTGTCCTATACAGTCGCTAGGAGTTGGAATTGACTCAGTGGCAGTGGGTTTGGTTTTGGTCCTATATATATGGGAAGTCTAACTCTGGATTAATCCCTTGCTAGGAAGTTGTTGCTGATGAACGCCACCCACATTATCATTCTGCTCTGTCAGCATTTACATACGACTTTGCACTGGTTGATGTATGCATTCAACTTATTCCTAAGTCATTTTCACTGGCCGTGCCCTAAAAGGAAGAAACTAGGCTTACCTGTTTTTTCAAACCCTCTCCTAGTTAGTGCTCTGTTGGTACATGCTAAAGAACTGCACTTGACTAAGAGTCTTTGGCACCATAGGAGGATTGTGTCTGTGTCTGTTTAGTACTTTGCCCCTTTGCATCGTCTGTCTAAATGAACATTGTTGGTAAAGTACATAGTGCATTTGTAAAGTTATTTGTATGCTTTTCTGCTGAAAGATTAAAAACAAAGATACTTATTTCACTTATCAGGAAGGCATTGTGATGTAGTAGATAGAACCCAGAAGCTAGACAACAGTTAGAGGACCTGAATTCATCATGGCTTCAGAACTTATAAACATGCAACCTTGGAAAAGTGACTTAGCTTTGCTAAATCTCTTTCCTCATCTGTGAAATTAGGATAATAATAGCTATCCCCTTTACCTCACTGGATGTAAACTGTCTTGTTTTCCTCAGTTTCACACTAGGGAAGTTGGTGCCATCCTTGGGCTTACCCTGACCACGGTTTTCTAACCAAGAGCACTGTCCACTCACTAAACGGACTTCAGTGCCTGAAAAGTTTAATGCACTTTCATAACACAGAACGTTTTTTCTTATATTTTTGGAAGAAGTAGGTGCAATATTGGGCAAGTCCCTTATAATTTTTATTATAATTCCTTTTTAAATCAATAATGTCACTAGGCAACATTATAAACTAGTGATTCTCAAACTTTGGAGAGCATCACAGCCTTCAAGGAAGCTTATTAAACATACACATTCTCAGTTCTCACCCAAAGATGCAGTGGTTTGAGGTGAGAGAAACACTGCTATAAACTGTTTTAATCGTGAAGAAACCAAGGCATAAGGAAGTAAAGTGAAATAGCTTAGACAGCAGGTTTTTCAGTCACAGATCCAAATTCTCAGTTCTGGGATCATTGTTTTACATTCCAGGTCACACTTTTGTCTCTTTTGCCAAGAAAGGGAGAAGTAGATTGGGTGGTATTCTCATGTGTACATTGTAATCTGTTTCCATCTCTACAATCCACTTGATCTTTTGGGTACGTCTATGTATCATCTTGCTTTGGCACTGGTGTCAGGAACGTTTTAATGGTTATAGCCAGTAAAGTTGCTCACAATTCATCAACTGGTATTAATAAATCCAGTGGGACTGCAGATTTGACTGGGTGTATACACTAAATGGTATCCCTAGATGTTGCAAACAGCTAAGCACTTGGCTGATAACCAAAAGGTTGGTGGTTCAAGTTTACCCAGAGACACCTTGGAAGAAAGGGCTGGCAATCTACTTCCAAAAAATCAGCCATTGAAAACCCTATGGAACATAGTTCTACTTTGACACCCCTGGAGTTGACATGAGTCAGAGTCGACTCTGTAACAGCTAAATATGTGAGCACTAAAAATACATATTTGGAATTTTGGCATCCATTATAATTCCGATATAAAACAGTAATAAATTTGGTAATTTTAGGTCAATAGTACACTTAGTTGTTTTCAAGAAAAACCGTTTTTGTGGATCTATGAAAATATTGAGAAATAATATGATTTGATTTTTGCTGATGTAAAAAGACAGGTAATAGGTATTGGGGCTGAAGCTTTGACTTAAAACTTTGTTAATTTTTTTGGACAGGCTTTGTTTATTTACATTATGAATGCTTATAGACCACATACTACGTTCTAAGCTCTTTAAAAACATTAACTCATTTAATTTTCCATGACAACTCTATAAAATAATATTACCATTTGATAGATGGGAATCTCAAAGCATGGTTAAGTAACTTACCCAAGGCCACACAACTAGTAAGTGGTTGAGCAGAGTTTTGATTCCAGAAAATCTGGCTCCACAGTCCATGTTTTACCCACTGCACTATGCAGTGACTGAATATGGGAATCAAATAAGTGGGAAAAACTCAAGGACAGATAGGCTCACTGATAAAAAATGGAGATGCTTGGAAGGAGATCCAGGTTGAGAAGAAGGTATGTTATATGTATATGTATGTATGTATATATATGCATGTATATGTATATGAAGTTTTCTTTCCTCTTGTCTTAGATCCTCTTCTACTCTATGCCAACTTCTTCCACTCTTATGCTTTTATCCAGCCTCCATGGCTCCAGAAAATCTGGATTTTACAGGAATTTGAAATTCTGTACTTTCTCCCTTTTGATCAGTATTCTTCTGTAGAACCTTCAATCAAAATATTCAGTAGTGGTAGCTGGGCACCATCCAGTTCTTCTAGTCTCATGGCCAAGGAGGCAGTTGTTCATGGTGGCAATTAGCCACACATTCCACATCCTCCTTCTATTCCTGACTCCCCTCCTTTCTCTGTTGCTCCAGGCAAATAGAGACCAATGATTGTACCTTGAATGGCTGCTTGCAAGCTTGTAAGACCCCAGGCACGGCACAGTGAACTAGAAGGTTGAACAGAAGCACTAAACATGTTATTAGGCTGATTAACTGGGATGTCTCATGAAACCATGACCCTAAACCTCCAAACCAAGAAATCAAATCCCATGAGGTTTTTTGTTGTACACGAGCAGCCTCAGCAGCTACTTTTTTTTTTTTTTTTGCCATTTTTGTAAATATATCTATCACACAGCTTTTGTCAGTTCAAGTTTTTACAGGCATACAACTTATTGACAGAAATGATAATAATCAGCTGTGCAACCCTACCCTTAATCAATGTAATTTTTCCATCACTGTTAACACCCCTTTTCCCCCTCGCTCTCACGCCTGGTAACCACTAATAAACTTTGGTCTCTCTGCATTTGCCTTTTCTTGTATTTTTATATAAGTGAGGTTATACGATATTTGTCCTTTTGCGATTGGCTTATTCTGCTCAGCATAATGTCTTCAAGCTCCATCCATACTATAGCATGTATCAAGCCTATTTCTCCTGCTCTCTGAGTATTATTCCATTTTATGTATGTACCACATTTTGTTTATCCATTCATCTGTTGATGGACATTTAGGTTGTTTCCACCTTTTGGCTATTTTGAATAGTGCTGCAATGAACATTGGCGTGCAAGTCTCTTTTTGAGTCTCTGCTTTCAAGTCTTTTGGGTATATATGTATGAGTGGAATGGCTGGGTCATATGGTAGTTCTATTTTTAGTTTTTTGAGGAACTGCCACACTGTTTTCCACAAGGGCTGTACCATTTTGCCTTCCCACCAGTAATGGGTAAGTGTTGCAGTTTTTCTGCATCCTGGCCAACATTTATTTTCTTTGTTGTTTTTTTTAAAAAAAATCCTAGCCACCCTAGTAGGAGTGAAATGCTCTTTCATTGTGGTTTTGATTTGCATCTCTCTGATGGCTAATGATGCTGAGCATTTTTTTTCCTATGGTTGGTGGCCGTTTGAATGTCCTCCTTGGTGAAATGTCTATTCAAGCCCTTTGCCCATTTTGTGATTTTTTTTGTCTTTTTGTTGTTAAGTTGTCAAAGTTATATATATATATTGATTATTAGATTCTTTTTTTCTTTTTAAGTGAAAGTTTACACATCAAGTCAGTCTCTCATATAAAACCTTATATACACCTTGCTATATACTCCTAGTTGCTTTCCCCCTAATGAGTCAGCACATTCCTTCCCTCTACCCTGTGTTTCTGTGTCCATTCAGCCAGGTTCTGTCCCCCTTGGCCTTCACATCTCCCCTCCAGACAGGAGCTGCCCACATAGTCTCATGTGTCTACTTGTGTTATTAGATTCTTGCCAGATATATGGTTTCCAAAGATATTCTCCTAGTCAATAACATGTCTTTTCACTTTTTTGGTAAAATCTTTTGATGAGCAAAAGCTTTTAACTTTTAAGAGGTTCCAATTACTTATTTTTTCTTTTGCTCTTTGTGCTTTTGTTATTGTATTAGATAATCCATCGTTGAGAGCAAGGCCTTAGAACATTGCCCCTGCTTATTCTTCCATGAGTTTTATGGTTTTAGTTTGCACATTTAGGTCCTTAATTCCTTTTAAATTTTTTTATTGTGCTTTAATTGAAAGTTTACAAATCAAGTCAGTCTCTCATACAAAAATTTATATACACCTTGCTATATACTCCTAATTGATCTCCCCCTAATGAGACAGCCCACTCCTTCCTTCCACTCTCTCTTTTCGTGTCTTCTGCCAGCTTCTGACCCCCTCTGCCCTCTCATCTCCCTTCCAGATACAAGATGCCAACATAGTCTCAAGTGTCTACTTGATTCAAGAAGCTCATTCTTGACCAACATCTTTTTCTGTCCCATTGTCCAGTCCAATCCCTGTCTGACGAGTTGGCTTTGGGAATGGTTCCTGTCTTGGGCTAACAGAAGGTCTGGGGGCCATGAGCACCTGGGTCCTTCTAGTCTCAGTCAGACCATTAAGTCTGGTCTTTTTTACGAGAATTTGGGGTCTGCATCCCACTGCTCTCCTGCTCCCTCAGGGGTTCTCTCTCGTGTTCCCTGTCAGGGCAGTCATCCGTTGTAGCGGGGCACCATCTAGTTCTTCTGGTCTCAGGCTGATGTAGTCTCTGGTTTATGTGGCCCTTTCTGTCTTTTGGGCCCTTAATTACCTGTGTCCTTGATGTTCTTCATTCTCCTTTGCTCCAGGTGGGTTGAGACTAATTGATGCATCTTAGATGGCCACGTGCTAGCATTTAACACCCCAGATGCCACTCTCCAAAGTGGGATGCATAATGTTTTCTTGAGAGATTTTATTATGCCAATTGACTTAGATGTCCCCTGAAACCATGGTCCCCAAGCCCCCGGCCCTGCTGCGCTGGTCTTCGAAGCATTCAGTTTATTCAGGAAACTTCTTTGCTTTTGGTTTAGTCCAGTTGAGCTGACCTCGCCTGTATTGTGTATTGTCTTTCACTTCACCTAAAGTAGTTCTTATCAACTATCTAATTAGCGAATATCCCTTTCTCTCCCTCCCTCCCCCCTCTTGTAACCTTCAAAGAATATTTTCTTCTCTGTTTAAACTATTTCTCCAGTTCTTATAATAGTGGTCTTATACAATATTTGTCCTTTTGCAACTGCCTAATTTCACTCACCATGATGCCTTCCAGATTCCTCCATGTTATGAAATGTTTCACAGATTCATGTCTGTTCTTTATTGATGCATAGTATTCCATTGTGTGAATATACAAAAATTTTTTTATCCATTCATCTGTTCATGGACACCTTGGTTATTTCCATCTTTTTGCTATTATAAACAGTGCTGCAATGAACACGGGTGTGCATATATCTGTTCATGTAAAGGCTCTTACTTCTCTAGGATATATTCCAAGGAGTGGGATTGCTGGATTGCATGGTAGTTCTATTTCTAGCATTTTAAGTAACCGCCAAATCAATTTCTAAAGTGGTTGTACCATTTTACATTCCCACCAGCAGTGTATAAGTGTTCCAGTCTATCTACAACCTCTCCAACATTTATTATTTTGTGCTTTTTTTGGATTAATCCTAGCCTTGTTGGAGTGAGATGGAATCTCATTGTAGCTTTGATTTGCATTTCCCTAATGGCTAATGATCGTGAGCATTTCCTCACGTATTCGTTAGCTACCTGAATGTCTTCTTTAATGAAGTGTCTGTTCATATCTTTTGCTCATTTTTTAATTGGATTATTTGTCTTTTTGTAGATGATTTTTTGCAGCATCATGTAGATTTTAGAGATCAGGCACTGACTGGAAATGTCATAGCTAAAAACTTTTTCCCAGTCTGTAGGTAATCTTTTTATTCTTTTGGTGAAGTCTTTGGATGAGCATAGGTGTTTGATTATTAGGAGCTCCTACTTATCTAGTTTCTCCTCTGCATTGTTAGTAATGTTTAGCATACTATTTAGTCCATGTATTAGGAGTCCTAACATTGTCTGCATTTTTTCTTCCATGATCTTTATTGTTTTAAAGATTTTATGTTAAAGTCTTTGATCCATTCTGAGTCCGTTTTTGTGCATGGTTTGAGCTTTGGGCCCTGTTTAATTTTTTTGCAGATGGATATCCAGTTATGCCAGCACCATTTGTTAAAAAGACTGTCTTTTGCTCGTTTAACTGATTTGGGGCCTTTGTCAAATATCAACTGCTCATATGGGGATGGTTTTATGTCAGGATTCTCAATTCTGTTCCATTGGTCTATGTGTCTGTTGTTGTACCAGTACCAGGCTGTTTTGACTACTGTGGCAGTATAATAGGTTCTAAAATCAAGTAGAGTGAGGCCTCCCACTTTGTTCTTTTTCAGGACACTTTACTTATCTGGGGCCTCTTTCCCTTCCAAATGAAGTTGGTGATTTGTTTCTCCATCTCATGAAAGAATGTGTCGTTGGAATTTGGATCGGAATTGCATTAAATCTATAGATCGCTTTTGGTGAATAGACATTTTTATAATGTTAAGCCTTGCTATCCATGAGCAAGGTATGTTTTTCCACTTATGTAGGTCTTTTTTGGTTTCTTACAGAAGTGTTTTGTAGTTTTCTCTGTATAAGTCTTTTATATCTCTAGTAATATTTATTCCTAAGTATTTTATATTTTGGGGAGCTACTGTAAATGGTATTGATTTGGTGATTTTATCTTCAATGTTCTTTTTGTTGTCGTAGAGGAATCCAACTGATTTTTGTATGTTTATCTTGTATCCCAATCCTCTGCTGAACTCTTCTATTAGTTTCAGTAGTTTTCTGGAGGATTCCTTAGGGTTTTGTGTGTATAAGATCATGTCATCTGCAAATAGAGATAATTTTACTTCTTCCTTGCCAATCTGGATGCCCTTCTTTGTCTAGCCTAATTGCTCTGGCTAGGACCTCCAGCACAATGTCGAGTAAGAGTGGTGATAAAGGGCATCCTTGTCTGGTTCCCGATCTCAAGGGGAATGCTTTCAGCTCTCTCCGTTTAGTATGATGTTGGCTGCTGGCTTCGTATAAATGCCCCGTATTATGTTGAGGAATTTTCCTTCTATTCCTATTTTGCTAAGTTTTTATCATGAATGAGTGTTGAACTTTGTCAAATGTCTTTTGCATCGATTGACAAAATCATATGGTTCTTGTCTTTTATTTATGTGGTGGATTTGGATTAATTATTTTTCTAATGTTGAACATTAATTATTTTTCTAATGTTGAACCATCCCTGCATACCTGGTATAAACCCCACTTGGTCAGGGTGAATTATTTTTTTGTTATGTTGTTGGATTCTACTGGCTCAAATTTTGTTGAGGAGTTTTGCATCTATGTTCATGAGGGATATAGGTCTGTAATTTTCTTTTTTTTGTGGTGTCTTTACCTGGTTCTGGTATCTGGGATATGCTGGCTTCATAGAATGAGTTTGGGAGTATTCCATCATTTTCTATACTCTGAAATACCTTTAATAGTAGTGGTGTTAACTTTTCTCTGAAAGTTTGGTGGAACTCTGCAGTGTAGCTGTGGGGAGTCAGGCCTTTTTTGTCGGGAGTTTTTTGATTACCTTTTCAATCTCTTCTTTTGTGATGAGTCTATTTAGTTGTTCTACCTCTGTTTGTGTTAGTTTAGGTAGGTAGTGTGTTTCTAGGAATTCATCCATTGCTTCTAGGTTTCAAGGTTTTTAGAGTACAATTTTTCATAGTAATCTGATATGGTTCTTTCAATTTCAGTTGGGTCTGTTGTAATATCGCCCCTCTCATTTCTTATTCGGATTATTTGCTTCCTTTCCTGTTTTTCTTTTGTCAGTTTGGCCAATGGTTCATCAATTCTGTTATTTTTTTCAGAGAACAACCTTTTGGTCTTGTTAATTCTTTCAATTGTTTTTCTGTTTTCTATTTCATTTATTTCTCCTCTAATATTTATTATTTGCTTTCTTCTTGTGCGTGAGGTTTTCTTTTGTTGCTCTCTTTCAATTTGTTCAAGTTGTAGGGATAATTCTTTGATTTTGGCCCTTTCTTCTTTTTGTGTGTGCATTTATTGATATAAATTGACCTGCGAGCACTGCTTTTGCTGACTCCAAAAGGTTCTGATAGGAAGTGTTTTCATTCGCATTGGGTTGTCTGAATTTCTTTATTCTATCCTTAATGTCTTCTATAATCCTGTCTTTTTTTTTGAGCAGGGTATTGTTCAGTTTCCAAGAGTTTGATTTCTTTTTCCTGCTTTTTCTGTTATTGATTTCTACTTTTATGGCCTTATGTTCAGAGAAGATGCTTTGTAATATTTCAAAGTTTTGGATTCTGCTAAGGCTTGCTTTATGACCTAATATGTGGTGTATTCTGGAGAATGTTCCATGTGCACTAGAAAAGAAAGGATACTTGGCTGCTGTTGGGAGGAGTGTTCTGTATATGTCTGTGAGGTGAATTTGGTTGACTATGGCATTTATATCTTCTGTGTCTTTATTAAAATTCTTTCTGGATGTCCTGTCCTTCACCGAAAGTGGTGTGTTGAAGTCTCCTACTGTTATTGTGGAGCTGTCTATCTCACATTTCAATGCTGATAGAGTTTGTTTTATGTATCTTCCAGCCCTGTCATTGGGTGCATTAATATTTAATATGGTTATATCCTCCTGGTATATTTTTCCTTTAATTATTATATACTGTCCTTCGTTATCCTTTATGATGGATTTAACTTTAATGTCTATTTTGTCAGAAATTAATATTGCCACTCCTGCTATTTTTTGATTGTTGTTTGCTTGATATATTTCTTTTTCCATCCTTTGAGTTTTAGTTTGTTTTTGTCTCTAAGTGTAAGGTGTGTCTCTTGTAGGCACCATACAGACAGATCATGTTTTTTAATCCAGTCTGCCACTCTCTGTCTCTTTATTGGTGAATTTAGTCCATTTACATTCAGCATAATTATGTATAGGTATGAATTTAGTGGTCTCATTTTGATTTTTTTTGTGTGCTGTTGAGAGTTTTTTTTCCCACTTAATTTTTTTGTGCTGAGTAGTTTATCTTTATGTATTGTCTTTTCCTCATATTCGTTTTTGATTTTGTTTCTGCTCAGTCTCTATTTTTTTCTCGTATTTTATTTTGACGTGTAGGATAGTTTTCTCCTTTGTGGTTACCTTAATATTTACCTTTATTTTTCTAAATTTAAACACAATTTTATTTCTTTGTATCATCTTGTCTTCCTCTCTATATGAAAGATCCAAGAGTACATTTCTTAGTCCCTCTTTATTGTTTTAATGTTGTCTTCTTTTACATAATAACATTGGTGTTTCCCTGTTCTGAGCTTTTTTTTTTTTTAATCTAGATTTATTTTTGTGACTTCCCTGTCTGGATTGACATCTGATTGCTCTCCCCGTGTTCCAGGCTTGGGTTGATACCTGATAGTATTGCTTATCTAACCGAAGAACTCCCTTTAGTATTTCTAGTAGTTTTGGTTTGGTTTTTATGAATTCCCTAAACTTCTGTTTATCTGGAAATGTCCTAATTTCACCTTCATATTTGAGAGGCAGTTTTGATGGATATATGATTCTTGGCAGGGAATTTTTTTCCTTCAATGCTTTATATAAGTCATCCCTTTGCCTTCTTGCCTGCGTGGTTTCTGCCGAGTAGTCCAAGCTTATTGACTCTCCTTTGTAGGTGAGTTTTCATTTATCCCTAGCTGCTCTTAAAATTCTCTGTTTATTTTTGGTTTTGGCAAGTTTGATTATAATACATCTTGGTGACTTTCTTTTAACATCTACCTTATGTGGAGTTCTATGTGCATCTTGGGTAGATATCTTCTCATCTTTCATGATATCAGGGAAGTTTTCAGCCAGCAAATCTTCAACAATTCTTTCCGTATATTCTGTTATCCCTCCCTCTTCTGGTACTCCAATCACCCGTGGGTTATTTCTCTTGATAGAGCCCCAGATGATTCTTAAGTTTTCTTTATTTTTTTAAATTCTTTTATCTGATTTTTTTCACATATATTGGTGCCATGTTCTTTCTTCAGGTTCACATATTCTGCCTTTCACTTGCTCAGTTCTGCTCCTCTGACTTTCTATTGAGTTGTCTACTTCTGTAATTTTATTGTTAATCTTCTGAATTTCTGATTGCTGTCTGTCTATGGATTTTTCCAGCTTATGAAATTTTTCATTATGTTCCTGAGTAACCTTTTTAATTTCTTCAGCTGTTTTATCTGTGTGTTCCTTGGCTTGTTCTGTGTATTGTCTGATTTCCTTCCTGATGTCTTGAAGTGTTCTGTGTATTAATCTTTTGTATTCGGCACCCAGTATTCCAGGAATGCGCTTTCATCTAGAGGATCCCTTGATTCTTTGTTTTGAGAGCTTGTTGTGGTGATCATGTTCTGTTTCTTTATGTGACTCGATATTGACTGTTGTCTCTGAGCCATCTATAAGTTATTATATTAGTGTGTTTTATGTTTGCTTACTATATCGTAGTTTCTTTCTTTGTTTTGTTTTGATATGCCCAAATGGGTTGCTTGAGTGAGCTAGCTTGATTATTTTCTCCTTTTGAGCTCTGACATCCTGTCCCCAGCTGGCTAGAGCTGTTATCAGGTATATGAGTCTAGGAGTCCATTTATTTTCTTGTGTGAATTCAGCTCAGGTGTCCAGGTAGCTTATCATCAAGTGTGTGGTACAGGTCCTGTCCTACAGTCTTAGAGCGTCAGGGTGACTGGTGTAGGTACCAGTATGTGGTGGCAGCAGAGGGTCATGCTGTGAACAAGGCAGAGGCCTGAGAATCATCGCCCAAGTGGCTGTGAGGTAAGCATGTCCCTCTACCCTATAGTGTGCAGATCGGTGGATTCTACAGACGTGCCATGAGCACCCAATGTTTTTGGTTTTAAAGACTGGGAGATAGCAGTTATCCTTGGATCCCTGCCGTCGGTGGCTAGGTGACCTGAGTGGAGCTACCAGTCCTCAGGCCCCTGATGTGGGTAGGTGAGGACCCTGTTTAACAGGCAAAGCGGTGTCAAACATCAAACATCTACCTATCCACCGCACAGCTGATATAGTTGTATTCTGCCAATAAGGGCCTATTCTCCTGAAATAGGCCCACACAGGTCCATGCAGAGGGGAAAGGTACTCAAAGTCCACAGACTGTTTATGCCTGGATAGGAGGCGCTTCTGTCCTTCTGTCCTGTGCTTCTCTGGTTAGTGGAGCTGGCAATTTATCTTTTCCCCGTATTGCAAATTTATTCCTTCTCCAAGGTTGGGAGGATGCCTGTAGTTGCTCATCAGGGCCTATCTCAGGCCCAGGAAAATCAACAGCTGCTGAAGCTGGTTTGGGGGAGGGGGGCACAGTAAAATATATGCAAGTACTTAGCTTTGCCAAGAGCGCTATTCTCTGGTTCCGGAGGTGTGAGTAGGCTGTGTGGCTGGCTGCTTTTCCCTGAGGAAACTGCAGCCAAATGCTAGTATTAGCCTGCTGTAGCGGCTTCTGGGAATGGTACCTGAGGGCTCCCGGTGATTGAGGTCCAGTAACTCCTCTGCTTCTGAACCACCTCTTCCTCCCATCTGCCTCTCAATTCGTTTTCTAACTTTACCTTTGATGTTCAGGGCTCCTAGCTTGTCATAAATATACTTGTTTCACTTTTTTGGGGGGGGGTCTGTTTTGTAAGAAGGCTTGCTGGAAGTGTCTATTTCACCATCTTGGCTCCGCCTCCTTGAATTTGTTTCTCATGTATGGTGTGAGGCATGGATCCTGTTTCATTTTTCTGTATGTGGAAATCCAATTTTCCCAGCACCATTTATTGAAGAGACTCTTCTTTCCCCACTGAATAAACTTAGCACCATTGTCAAAAATCAGCTGACCATAGATTTATGGATTTATTTCTAGATTCTCCATTCTATTCTATTGGTTCATGTGTCGTATTGTTTTACCGGTACGAGGCTGTTTTGATTACTGTAGCTGTGTAGTATGTTTTAAAATCAGGAAGTGTGAGTCCTCCCTTTGTTCTTCTTTTTAAAAATATTTTAGCTATTCTGGGCCTCAAGTCGTTCCATATAAAGTTGAGGATTAGTTTTTCTATTTCTGAAAAGAAGGCTGTTGGAAGTTTGATCAAGATTGCATTGAATATGTAGATCATTGTTGGTAGTACTGACATCTTAACAACATCAAGTTTCCAATCTATGGACCTGGAACATCTTTCCATTTATTTTAAGTCTTCTTTAATCACCTTCAGCAGTGTTTTATAGTTTTTACTGTATAAGTTCTTCACATCCCTGTTTAGATTTATTCCTAGGTGTTTTATTCTCTTAGATGTGATTGTAAATGGAGTGTTTCCCTAATTTCTCTTTCAGATTTCTCATTGTTAGTGTATAGAAACCCAACTGGTTTTTGTTTGCTGGCCTTGTACCCTACAACTTTGCTAAATGCCTCTATTAGCTCTAGCAGTTTTCTTGTGGACTCTGGGATTTTCAAGCATAGGATCATAAAGAAAAAAAACAGATAATTTTACTTCTTCTTTTTAAATTTGGATATTTTTTTCTTTTTCTTGTCTTATTGTTCTGTGCAAGACTTCTAATACAACATTGAATAGAAGTGGTGAGAGGGATCACCCTTCTCTTGTTACTGATTTCAAGAGGAAAGCTCTCGGTCTTTTTCCATTAAGTTTTTTTTTTTTTTTATATGGTAGCTCTTGGCTCTTCATGTATGTCCTGATTCGTATTGAGGAATTTTCCTTCTATTTCAGCCTTCTTTAGGGTTTTCATCAAGAAAGTGTGTTGGATTTTATCAAATGCTTTTTTTGTAGTCATAGAGATGATCATGTGGTTCTTTTCCTTTGTTTTATTGATGTGGTGTATTACATTGATTGATTTTCTAATGTTGAACCATGCCTGCATTCCTGGAACAAGTCTCACCATGTTATGGTGTATGACTCTTTTAATATTGCTGTTGAATTCTGTTCACTAGTATTTTATTTAAGATTTTTATATCTATATTCATAAGAGATATTGGCCTGTAGTTTTCTTATGGTGTCTTTTTCTGCTTTTGGTATCAGGGTTATGTTTGCTTCATAGAATGAATTAGGGAGTATTCCTTCCTTATCTATCTTTTGGAAGAGTTTAAACAGTTTTGGTGTGAATTTTTAAATGTTTAGTAGAAGTCCTCAGTGAAGCCATCTGGTCCAGTACTTTTTTTTTTTGTTGGGAGATTTTTGATCACTGATTTGATTTCATCACTTGGTATGGGTCTGTTGAGACCTTCTATTTCCTCTTGAATTAGTTTGGGTAGGTTGTGTAATTCTAGGAATTTGTCTATTTCATCTAGGTTATCAAGTTTGTTGCTTTACAGTTGTTCATAATATTCTGTCAGAATTCTCTTTTTCTATCAGGTCAATTGTAATGGCCCCTCTTTCATTTTTTTTTAATTTTGGTTATTTAAATCTTTTCTTTGTCAGTCTAGCTAAAAAAAAAATTGCTAAAGGCTTGTCAATTCTATTGATTTTTTGGAAGAACCAACTTCTGGGTTTAATTGATTTTCTCTATTTTTCTGTTTTTGATTGTATTTATTTCTGCTCTGATCTTTGTTATTTCCTTTCTTCTTGTAGGTTTAGCTTAGTTTGCTCTTTGTAGTTCTTGGAGTTGTTGAGTTAAGCTGTTAATTTGATATCTTCTTTTTTACGTAAGCATTTATTACTGTAAGGTTCCTCCTGAGTACTGCCTTTGCCACATCCCATACGTTTTGGTATGTTATGCTTTCATTTTCATTTGACTCTAAGAAATTTGTGATTTCTCTTTTGATCTCTTCCTTGACCCAATGATAGTTTAATAGTGTGTTGTTTAATTTCCATATGTTTGTGTATTTTCCAGGTTTTCTTCTGTTGTTGATTTCTAGCTTCACTCCATTGTGGTCAGAGAAAATACTTTGTATGATTTCAATCTTTTTAAATTTATCGAGACTTGCTTTGTAACCTAAAATCATCTATCCTGGAGAATGATCCATGTGCACTGGAGTAGAATGTATATTGTGCTGTTTTTAGGTGGAGTGTTCTATATATGTCTGTTAAGTGTTGTTGGTCTATAGCTTCATACAGGTTCTGTGTTTCTTTGTTGATTTTCTTTCTTTATGTTCTATCCAATATTGATAGTGGTGTTTTGAAGCCTCCAACTATTATTGGAGTACTATCTATTTCTTCCTTCGATTCTATCATTGCTTGTTTTATATATTTAGGTGACCCAATGTTAGGTGCATATATATTTATGATTGTTGAGTCTTCTTGATTAATTGACTCTTTTATCACTATATAATGTCCAGCTTTATCTCTTGTGGCAGATTACATCTTACAGTCTACGTTGTCTGCTATTAAGATTGCCCCCCAAAAGTCTTTTGGTTAGTATTTGCATGGAATATTTTTTCTGTCCTTTCACTTCCAACCTATTTGTGTCCTCGAGTTTAAACTGTGTCTCTTGTAAACAGCATATAGTTGGATCCTGCGTTTTTATCCATTCTGCTACTGTATGCTTTTTGATCAGAGCATTAGGTCCATTTGCATTCATTGTAATTACTGATAAGAAATGACTTACTTTTGACATTTTGTTATTTGTTCTTTGTGTGTCTTAAGCCTTCTTTGTCTTCATCTTTTAGTACTGCTTGCTTTTGTGTTTTGTTGGTTTATCGTAGTGAGCATTTTTAGTTCCCTTCTCCTTTCCTTTTGTGCATTTTTTAAAATATATTTTCTTAGTGTTTGCCACGAATATTACTTTAAGAGCTTATATTTACTACATTCTAGGGTAAGTTGGTACCAACTTAACTTCAGTAACATGCAAGAATTCTATATCTATCCATTCATCTCCCCCCTTTTGTTGTTATCACTAATTATGTCTTTATATCTCATGTGCCCTGTAACATAATTTTATCCTTGCCTTTTATATATTTGTTATTAAAAAACATGAAGGACAAAACATTTAGAATTATCAAGCATTAATACCTTATTACTAGCTCTTATACTTGTCCGTGCATTTCCCTTTATTAAGGATCTTTCTTTTTACATATAGCTTTGAATTACTTTCTGGTGTCTTTTCTTTTCCGTCTACAGAACTCCCATTATTATTTTTTGTAGGGCCGATGTGGTGTATGCGATCTCTCTCAGATTGTGTTTGCCTGGGAGTGTTTTAATTTCACCCTCATTCTTGAAGTATAGTTTTGCTGGGTATAGTATTCTTGGTTGACAGTTTTTTTTTTTTTTTTTTTTAGCACTTTATCATTCCATTGCCTTCTGGCCTCCATTGTTTCTGAGGAAAAATCTGCATTTAATCTTATTGGGGATCCTTTGTATGTGACTGTTTGCTTCTCTCTCACTGCTTTCAGGATTGTCTCTTTATCTTTAGTTTTTGAGAGCCTAATTATTATCTTGGTGTAGAGCTCCTTGGGTTTATCCTTCTTGGGGTTCTTTGACCTTTTTGGATTTTTGGATTCATGTCCTTTATTAGATTGGGGAAATTTTCTGACATTATTTCTTCAAATACTCATTCTGTCCCTTTCTCTCTCTCATCTCCTGGAATTCCCATGATGCATATATTAGGTCTCTTCTTGTTGTCCCATAATTCCATTAAACTGAGCCCAGCCTTCTTGAGCCTCTGTTTTTGTTGTTCTTCAGCATTTGTAATTTTAACTACCTCTAATTAGCTGATTCTTTCTTCTGCCTGATTAAATATGTTGGTAAGTCCTTCTATTGTGTTTCTCATTTCAGTTATTGTCCCTTTCATTCACAGTATCTCTTTTTTTAGATCCTCATTTTTTTCTGGCTTTGTTTTCCTTATTTCTTTTAAATCTTTGTCTATGTTTTCCTAAAAAAAAAAAAAACTAGTTTTTTTTTTTGTTTCCCTAGTTATGTTTAATGTTGTTGTATTATAGTCTTCCTTTTTTTTTCTTTATTTGGTGATCCCTAGAGGCGCATTCACTCTCTTTGGCATGTTCCTGTGGATGGCCTATTGTTTCTCTGTTCTTTGTGTGTCTTGTGATTTTTTTGTTGGGGCATTGGGATTTTTGAGGGTGTTAACTTTCTCAGTTTCCCCCAGTATTTGGTGATTTTTCCAGCACAACTTTCTACAAGAAACTCTTACGTGGGCAGAACCTTCAGCCTTTGCTTACTGTTTCCTCTCTCTCTCTGTGATAACTCCTTTTCCCTCACTGGTTTAATTGGGATTCAGAAGTGCCAGATCTCGTTTTTCAACTTTCAATCTCTCCCGAACACACAAGAGAGAAAAACTCTGTGCTCAGCCTGTCCACCAGTGGGCACCACCACTTAGGTGAGATATTGTGTACTAATCAATTTGCCCACTGGGGGGTGTAATCCAGTCTCTTGGTTTATTACTCCTTTCTTTCATCTGTTTCTGCAAACATGTTTTTATTCAGAAAAGCCACACTCAGAGAGGCCCCTTTGGGGCTGTGTGTTGCCCTCTGGTTTTGTCTGAGGCTTCCTTCCCTGCTCTGTGGGGGCTGCTTATATCTGAACTGGCATTCAGGGAGGGGAAGCACGGGCATATTTTCCTCTGTTTCAGGAGGAGGAGGGCTGGCACTCCCCAAAAGGACCTCCAAGAGATCTGTCTTATTGGTTTCAGAGCTCCAGTGATCCTGCAGTGGTTGGGGAAATAGCTTTCACTTAGGTGACCCACCTCCTGATTTCACTTTAGGGAACCTTCTGTAGGAGTTTGTATCAGTCCAGCAACCGACATTTACTGGTTGAGGGAGGGGTGGTCACACTCAGAATGGACCCCCAGGGAGGTCTGCCTTGCTACCTTGTTGCTGTGAGAGCCCCCCCATAGTATGTTGGCTGTGGGTATAGCCTCCACTAAAGATACCTACTTCCTAGCACACAGTGGTCACAGTCAACATCCCTCAGTGCTGACTGTAGGGGGGAGAAGACAGACCTGAACTAATTCCCAGGGTGGTCTGCCCTATTGTTTCCAGAGGCCTGAGCTATGGGGTGCACAAAGAGGCAAATTGAGTGCTGGCTATGGTAGCCAACTCCATTGTTGTCGCCTTCTATAGTAGTTTGCAATAGCCTGGCAACCAACAATTACCAGGGGGGAGGGGGTGTTATGCTCTGGTCAGATCCTCCTAGAGGTCTGCCTTGTTGCTATTGGAGTCACCCCAGTAGACTCTTGGCTGTGAGTGCAGCCTCCACTCAAGACTCCTGCTTCCTAACACACAGCAGCCTTAGTCAGTAGTCCTTAGCACCAACTGGAAATGGGGGCACACTAACCCTAATTGACCTCTAAGGAGGTTTGTCCTGCTGGTTTCAGAGGCCAGAGCTATGGGATGTGTAGAGTGGTAGGTAGAGGGTTGACTATGGCAGCTGACTCCACTGCCCTGCGTTTCTGTAGCAATTCACACTATGCTTTCAGATGGTAGTGCCTGGATGGAGGAGGGGCTGTCGCACTCCAAACAGACCTCTAGGGAGGTTTGCCTTGTTGCTATCAGAGCCCTCCCTGTAGTATGTTGGCTGTGGGCATAGCCTCCGCTAAAGATGCCAGCTTTGTAGCTCATAGCAGCTTCAGTCAGCAGTCCTCAGCATCAACTGCAAGGGGGAGAAGACAGACCTGAACTGACTCTCTGGGAGGTTTGCTGTGTTGGTTTCAGAGGCCTGAGCTATTGGATCCACAGGGAGGCCACTAGAGTGTTTACTATGGGAGCAGACTTCACTGCACAGGGCTTCTGTAGCAATTCACAGTAGGCTTGCAAGTGATAGTGTTTGGGTGGGGAAGGTTCTCGCACACTCCAAACAGACACCATGTGGAGGTCTGCCTTTGTTGATTTTAGGGCAGAACCTTAGGGTCCTGTCTCTTTATACTGGCAGGGGCTTTGGTGGTTAGGGAAGCAGGTTCCTTTTCAGGGGCAGCCTGCTTCCGTAAAGATTACAGCCTTGGAATCCATATGAGAGACAGTTTTACTCTGTCCTATAGGTTCACTATGAGTAGAAATTTGACTCAACCCTAATCAGTTTTGGTTGTTTTGTTATTTTATTTAATTTTAATGATTTTTGTTTTTATTACCTAATTGAGGCCTTATAACTTATATTTGCCTTGGGTTAAGGGAAAAACAAAACAAAACAAAACAAAAACATAACACATTCTAGCAGGGTAAGCATT
Organism: Elephas maximus indicus; assembly: GCF_024166365.1. Classification (NCBI taxonomy): domain Eukaryota; kingdom Metazoa; phylum Chordata; class Mammalia; order Proboscidea; family Elephantidae; genus Elephas; species Elephas maximus. Next base: position 78,740,906 of record NC_064846.1, on the reverse strand, counting down.
TCAGCCTGCCCTCCACAATATTTTTCAAGTGTGGTAAAGATATTTTGTTACTCAAATTCGCAGAATTTAAAATGAAAAAGAATAGAGTTCCTAGTATATTAGATAACTATATATGTCCAAAGTTTCTTAATCATAAAGAATAGCTTTTTTGAAATTTAGAACACCTCTGTGGGGTTTTAGGTTTAGGGCTACTTTTCTTTGTCCATGGTATTCGTATCTACAAAACTATAGGGAAGACAGTGTGTGTGTAGAGAACTTTGAACGCCTATGAGGAAAGGCATTATAAAAATGCAGCTTTCATTATAATCACACAGCCATTATAACTGGTACAAGTGTTAAGAATTGAGGGTCAGAGTTCATGGATTACATTGTCGATTTTGCCATAAACTTCCTATTTGACCATGAACATCCAACTCACACCTTTTGTTCCTGAATTTACCTTCTGTAAAATGTGGATAATAATATTTAACTACATCATAGAGGATGTTATGAAGCTTAACTTTTCTTTTTCAAGATTTTCAAATATAATATAAAGGGCCATAATAATTATTAGCACATTATTCTGACTGGCATCTTTGTGACCAGTCTTAGTATGGCATGTATAAATAAATTAGAAGAGATAATATTCCTCTTCTCTCTAGTATGTAGCTAAAGAATTTTGCATGTATTTTTCCCCTATAGTGCCCTCTTTTCACTCATAGGCTTGAAAGTGGCATCTTGCATTCTCCTGTCTTAGCTTGAAGAATTATTCATTAAACAAATATTTGTCAAACACCCATTGTCTGCCAGGAATTGGATTTGGTGCTGGGGCAATGTCCCTGCTTTTAGAGGGCTTAGAAGCATAGATCACAGGTTTCTTCAGCTGAGTCCTTCTGTTGTTGCTTCAGGTATAGTGCAAGAAGCAGAATGCTGACAGGGCCCAACAAAGCATGTCATTGAGGCTATTAACGATCGTGGCTACTATTTCATAGGAGTGAAGCTGGAGGCACTCACTTTTAGTTTCTGTCATTCATCCATTATCTAGCTGTGTGGCTTTGGGCACATCAGCTCAACACCTTTTTGCATCTCAGTTTTCTCATCTCTAATCTCTAAAATCTTTTGGTTCTGAGTTTCTATGGTTTCTGTCTTCCAACTATATGTATGACAAGAGTTTGCAAGAGTGAAGCAGTTTATTTCTCTTGATTAGCCTCATTGACCAATTAACCAAAAATACTGGAAAAGAATTCGTGGGATGAAAGGCTCCCTATCAATCCTTGAATAAATAACATCTTTCATGGTGTGTGTAAAGGGAAATGAGGAACTTGGTGAGCCTATCTAGCCCACTATAAACTATAAACTCTTAAACTAAATTTGTTGTTTTCTTGGATTCCATTTCCATCACTTAGAAGGATGAACCAAACTGGGCTTTATTCCAAGGGTAATGCTATGTTCAGTGAAAGCAGCAGTGAGGCTTTATGTGATTTACTATCTCTATGCAGTCAGCAGATTTATCTTGCTCAGATTATCCTTATTGTTTGCACTCCTTGGATTCTTTGGAAGACTCGTACGTAATTTCCATTCCAGAGCAGATAACACAGGCTTCCTAAAAGTTTCAATTTTGAGCCTGTGTTTTTCTTTCCCTGCCCTGCACGTGGCGAGGGAGTAGGAGGCCTGGGGGGAGGGGCAGGCTTCCTACCACTTATGTATCATGGCCCAACAACTGGATGCTTTAGGCTGTTATTTCAAAGTGCAATATATTCAAATTTTGGCCTCTGAGAGCAATTGGATCAGTACAGATTTTTCATCAAGGAAAAGGCTATATCCTGTTATTTTTTAATCAATGTTCAGAAGATGATCTCAGCATTCACATCCTACTATGTGCTTTAGCTTTGTTCATGTGAATTAAAAAAGGAATAGAAAATAATTTGACAGTTTTCTTCTATATGTTATTGTGGCATAAAGAGATAAATTTAATATATGCCAAAGGTGAGCTGTACAAACACTTTGAATTAATTTAATGGAAGTCTTTTTGAGCCCTGCGTAATTGCTTCCATGATAGGTAGCTAAACCTAATGAAGAATGGCTTGTGCAGGCCAAAAAACCAAACCTATTGCTGTTGAGTCGATTCTGACTCATAGTGACCATATAGGACAGAGTAGAACTGCCCATAGGGTTTCTGAGGAGTGGCTGGTGGATTCAAACTGTTGACCTTTTTGTTAACAGCCATAGCGTTTAACCACTGTGCCACCAGGGCTCCAGATTGTGCAGAGCCACCCAGATTTTTGCTGACTAGAGTAAAGCAACTTTCACAAGTTCTATCTTTATTTTTCTTCACACTATATTTTTTTATATTTGTGAAGATTTAAAAAAAAGCTCTCTAAAAATATCCACTGTATTTAATGGTGCAATTAATATCTATATTTTTCTTGAATGGCTTATTAGATCATGACCTCAAAAGCTATTTTGTGTTAAAAGGTATGAACTTTTTTCATTAAGGATATGTGTAATTTTTCTGCATATGATTATATCTTTTTAAGGATAATAATTAAAAAATAACATTCTTTTAACCTTGTGATGGTTTAATTAAAAAAAAACTCAAAAAGCAAAAAAATAAATTAGTACTAGCTTTATTGTTGTCAGTCTATGGACTTTGTCTCTGTATACATCCTTTCAAGATTCCTTTGATAGAGAATTAAATTAAAAGAAAATAAAAGAAAAACAAGAAACACTGACACCAGATCAAAAGTTTTTTGCTGACTTTTACTTAACAAGGCTCTAAATGGCTACTGGTCTTCCACCTGCATCAAGTGTAATAAACCTTCACTGCAGAAGTCAAATTCTAGGGGAAAAAAGTTGGAAGCTCACACTTACACCATAAAACCTTGTTTATTGCAACCATCAGTCTTCCAAGATATGCCCCACAATGGGATTTGGTAAAGCCATTACAAGGTGCCGTATGAGTTCCATTTGCCTACAGTAAATAGAATGTCAGAAGTGTCAGGGGGAAATAAATATCGGGCTGGTTAAAAGGGAGCAGAGATTGCTCGGAGCATCATTGAGAGGACTGATTTATCTGGCGTGCCGTAATGACTGCAGATGTGGATCTGTTATTCTAGATGAGCAATGAATTTGATGAGCTGATAACACAGGGCCAGAGAGGCCTGGTTTTAATTACTGATGAGGAATTTATTTGTGAAGCACTGTGATTTACTGCGGGTTTGTTCTGTTATTGACAGGTGACCTTGGGGCTTTTTCTCTTCTGATGAATCCCAAAAAGGGAGCTTTTAAAATAAATAATCAAACAAAAAGTGGTTTATCTGTACTTAGAACACAATGAAGTCATTTGAGATACATTGTTGGGGTGGAAGCTACATTCTTGCTACACATACAAAGTTTGCTGCTCTGATATTTGCTGCTGATAAATTACTGCTGCTTTTTACTCTCAAATAAATATATATGGATTTCCTCTGAATTAAGCCTTAATTCTGTGATTCAGTGGTGGCATTTATTAATGTGCTTCTACATTTAGTATAAACTGTTGTGGCAGAATTGGATGGAACCCAGGAATGCTTAGCATAGCTGCTTCATTAAATAATAGCTAATTGGAAGCAATATGAACTGGGAGTCAGAGGGGAGTTTATGACTCTGATATAGCTCTGGTGAGGACCAGTAGTTTTTTTTTTTATGAATGACACAGAAAGTTTAAATTGAAGAAAAGAAGACCAAAAGAATGCTGATCATTCGTATTCATAATCTAAATGAAAAATTTTGGTTATTTGTAGTGCTATTTGTATACCTTTTATCTTTGCAGAGTGGGGTTGAATATGACAATTCTGTTTTTTTTTTTAGTTAAAATTGACACTTAAAAAATTTTCATTGGGAGTATAATTTCAAAAGTATGAGCTCCAAGGCATCACTTGCCTATTTGATTTTATTTTAATCAGCAATTTACAGAAGTGATTGAGACTTTTGTAGCAAACACAGTAATTTCTGTATGTACACCCTGTTAGAGTTTTTTGCAGAAAACATTGACCCTGTCCAGTTTATAGATAGTGTATTGTTTACAAGCTATTTAAAACGTCACTAAGGCAAGAAAGCACCTGGACCTGAAAAGTTCCTAGAAAAGACCTGAATTACATTCAATGGTATGTGTTTAAACCTGTTAGTAGTTTGTCTGGGGAAAGGCGAGGATCTAGTCAATTCTGTAGTGGTCAAATAATTTCCTCTTTTGCAGCCATCATAGCTTATTGCATTTATTTTTTATTTTGCTTTTATTTCTAAAGAGCTAATAGTGAGACTGCAATTATTTGTGTGATAATTGCAAAGTTTTCTATAAAATCATTTCATAATCCAGAATGCTGAAAATCCTTGCATATGTAAATAGGCAGGAGATCTGTAGTATACATTTGTATGCATGTGTAGATCAACAACTAATTAAACTATATTATTAATAGTGTATTTTATTAAATAATGTCCTGAATATTTTATACTGGAGAATTTTATGACAACAGACGAATGTAACTATTTTAGAATGATCGTATTACTTAAATAACACCTTTAATTATGTAATCATGATGTATACCTATAATGTATCTATGTGTTTGTGGAACTATGATTTTTTAATTTATCAATCAGGTTGATTTTAAAATTTTTAAGTTGAAATTTATTAGAGATCAACTAAAAATGAAATTAGGATTTACCTGCCTCTTTGCCCATTTTATGGTTTTACCTTTTTGGTGGGAAACGTTTTTCCTTCTTCTTTTTTTTTTTTTTTCTATTGTGGATTTACTACTATAAACTACATATAGATATGTAGATATGGATTTTATAGTGTTCTATTTTTTTTTATTGACTAGAAGAGTCACTTCTCATCTTATTACTTTTGGATAGGTTAAGTTCCACAAAACAAATGTCAACTGCGTGTTCTAAATGATAAATGCTCTCATGGTAATAAGATTTGTACTTTGGGAAACCCAAGCACATTAGTTAAAGGGCCAAATGGATAAAATTAAAATTTTCTTACCACAACTTTTACCCAGAAGGCACAATAATTAATACCTCCCTTAAAGTATGAAACTTATTCCCATAGAACAATTTTTATTTGTATGTATTTATACTCTTTAAACTCTTCCATGCAATCTCCTGATAGTATTCTATTAGTCTTCATCATGTGTCTCCAAATAAAATATAAATAAATGGCATAAATTCCATTTAATGTGGTGATATTGAGGAACCAAAATTAAATATTTTTAAAACTTGATCCAGTAAGCAAATAGGCATAATCAAGGGACCATTGCTAGACATAAAAGGAATAAAGGCAGAATATGCAGTCCTATGAATTGTGTCTACAATTTGGTATTTAATAAATATATCAGAATTTATTTATCCAAACACATGTTGTTCAGTTAATTATGTAGTAATAAACATTTCTTTAAAAATTTTAATTGTGGTAAAAATATACATAACAAAACACACACCAACTCAACATCTTCTACATGTACAACTCAGTGACACTGATCACATTCTTCAAGTTGTGCAACCATTCTTACTATACATATTCTTGTACATATTTAGTATTATTTCACCACCATTAACATAAACTTAATGCCTCCTAAGTAAAAACTCCCCCTTTTCTCCCCTTACCCCTGCTAATCACTAATAATCTTTTGTTTCTATATCTTTACTTGTTTAATATAAGAGAGACCATACAGTATTTGTCTTTTTGCACCTGACTGACTTCGTTTGTCATAATGCTTTCAAGGTTCATCCATGTTGTGGCATCACGCATCAGGACTTTATTTCTCTTTATGGCTGAGTAATATTTATTGTATGTATATGTCACATTTTGTTTACTTGTTTATCTGTTGATTGACATTTTGACTGTTTCCACATTTTGGCTATTGTGAAAAGTGCTACGGTGAACATTGGTGTACAGGGTTCTATTTGCGTTTCTGCTTTTACTTTTTCTGGGTATATACCTAGGACTTGGATTACTGAGTCATGTGGTAGTTCCTTGTTTGGCCTTTTGAGGAACCACCAAACTGTTTTCCACAGTGGCTATACCATTTTACATTCCCACCAGCAACTTATAGTGGTTCCAGTTTGTTCTCAACCTTGCCGACGCCTATTGTTTTACATTTTTTTTTTAAAATCATTGCCATTCTAATGAGGGTGAGGTGGTATCTCAGTGTCTTCTTTTTTTTATTTATTTTGTTGTGTTGTTCATAATATAAACAGAAAAACATACACCAATTCTACAGTTCCTACATGTACCATTTAGTGACATTGATTATATTCTTTGAATTGTGCAACCATTCTCACCCTCCTTTTCTGAGTTGTTCCTCCCCCATTAGCATAAATTCACTGCCCTCTAAGTTTTCCTAATCTTTCAAGTTGCTGTTGTCAATTTGATTCCTTATAGACAGATCTTAAAAGAATGTAATGCTCAAGGCAGACTTTTTTGTTACTGTTTGAAATTCTGTCCTACATATTCCCCCTGTTGAACAGGATTCTTCTATAGAATCTTTGATCAAAATGTTCACTAATTGTAGCTGGGCACCAACCAGTTCTTCTGGTCTCACAGCAAAGGACGTAATTGTTCATGGCAGCAATTAGCCACACATTCCACATCCTCCTCCTGTTCCTGACTCTCCTTTGTCCTCTTGTTCCAGGTGAATAGAGAACAATTGTTATACTTTGGATGACTGCTTGGAAGCTTTTTTTTTTTGAATAATTTTTATTGTGCTTTAAGTGAAAGTTTACAAATCAAGTCAGACTCTCACAAAAAAAAAAAAAAACCATGTACACCTTGCTACACACTCCCAATTACTCTCCCTCTGATGAGACAGCCCGCTCTCTCCCTCCACTCTCTATTTTCGTGTCCATTTTGTTAGCTTCTGACCCCCTCCACCCTCTCATCTCCCCTCCAGGCAGGAGATGCCAACATAGTCTCAAGTGTCCACTTGATCCAAGAAACTCACTCCTCACCAGCATCCCTCTCCAACCCACCGTCTAGTCCAATCCATGTCTGAAGAGTTGGCTTCGGGAATGGTTCCTGTCCTGGGCCAACAAAAGGTCTGGGGGCCGTGACCACCTGGGTCCTTCTAGTCTCAGTCAGACCATTAAGTCTGTACTTTTTATGGGAATTTGGGGTCTGCATTTTTTTTTTATCCTGCTGCCCTCCTGCTCCCTCAGGGGTTCTCTGTTGTGTTCTCTGTCAGGGCAGTCATTGCTTGTAGCCAGGCATCATCTAGTTCTTCTGGTCTCAGGATGATGTAGTCTCTGGTTTATGTGGCCCTTTCTGTCTCTTGGGCTTGTAATTGCCTTGTGTCCTTGGTGTTCTTCATTCTGCTTTGATCCAGGTGGGTTGAGACCAACTGATGCATCTTAGATGGCTGCTTGCTAGTGTTTAAGACCCCAGATGCCACTCTTCAAAGTGGGATGCAGAATGTTTTCTTAACAGATTTTATTATGCCAATTGATTTAGATGTCCCCTGAAACCATGGTCCCCAGACCCCTGCCCCTGCTACATTGGCCTGCGAAGCATTTAGTTTATTCAGGAAACTGCTTTGCTTTTGGTTTAGTCCAGTTGTGCTGACCTCCCCTGTATTGTGTGCTGTCTTTCCCTTCACCTAAAGTAGTTCCTATCTACTATCCAATTAGTGAATGCCCCTCCCACCCTTCCTCCCTCCCCCTTCTCCTAACCACAAAAGAATGTTTTCTTTTCAGTTCAAACTATTTCTCAAGTTCTTATAATAGTGGTCTTATACAATATTTGTCCTTTTGCAACTAATTTCACTCACCATAATGTCTTCCAGGTTCCTCCATGTTATGAAATGTTTCACATGATTCCTCACTGTTCTTTATCAATGCGTAGTACTCCATTGTGTGAATATACCATAATTTATCCATTCATCTGTTGATGGGCACCTTGGTTGCTTCCATCTTTTTGCTATTGTAAACAGTGCTGCAATAAACATGGCTGTGCACATATCTGTTCGTGTAAAGGATCTTATTTCTCTAGGATATTTTCTAAGGAGTGGGATTGCTGGATCCTATGGTAGCTCTATTTCTAACTTTTTAAGGAAGCGCCAAATCGATTTCCAAAGTGGTTTTACCATTTTACATTCCCACCAGCAGTGTATAAGTGTTCCAATCTCTCGACAGCCTGTCCAACATTTATTATTTTGTGTTTTTTGGATTAATGCCAGCCTTGTTGGAGTGAGATGAAATCTCATTGTAGTTTTGATCTGCATTTCTCTAATGGCTAATGATCGTGAACATTTCCTCATGTATCTGTTAGCTACCTGAATGTCTTCTTTAGTGAAGTATCTATTCATATCTTTTGTCCATTTTTTAATTGGGTTATTCATCTTTTTGCAGTTGAGTTTTTGCAGTATCATGTAGATTTTAGAGATCAGGCGCTGATCATAAATGTCATAGCTAAAAACTTTTTCCCAGTCTGTAGGTAGTCTTTTTACTCTTTCGGTGAAGTCTTTGGATGAGCATAGGTGTTTGATTTTTAGGAGCTCCCAGTTATCTGGTTTTTCTTCTGCATTCTTTATAATGTTTTGTATACTATTTATGCCATGTATTAGGGCTCCTAACGTTGTCCCTATTTTTTCTTCCATGATCTTTATCGTTTTAGATTTTATGTTTAGGTCTTTGATCCATTTTGAGTTAGTTTTTGTGCATGGAGCGAGGTATGGGTCTTTTTTTCATTTTTTGCAGATTGATATCCAGTTATGCCAGCACCATTTGTTAAAAAGACTCTCTTCCCCATTTAATTGTTTTGGGGCCTTTGTCAAATATCAGCTGCTCATGTGTGGATGGATTTATGTCTGGATTCTCAATTCTGTTCCATTGGTCCATGTATCTGTTGTTGTACCAGTGCCAGGCTGTTTTGACTACTGTGGCGGTATAATAGGTTCTGAAATCAGGTAAAGTAAGGCCTCCCACTTTGTTCTTCTTTTTCAGTAATGCCTTATTTATCTGGGGCCTCTTTCCCTTCCATGTGAAATTGGTGATTTGTTTCTCCATCTCATTAAAGAATATCATTGGGATTGGGATCGGAATTGCATTAAATGTATAGATCGCTTTTGGTAGAATAGACATTTTTATAATGTTAAGTCTTCCTATCCATGAGCATGGTGTGTTTTTCCACTTATGTAAACATGTCTCTTTTGGTTTCTTGCAGAAGTGTACTGTAGTTATCTTTGTATTCATCTTTTACATCTCTGGTAAGATTTATTCCTGAGTATTTTATCTTCTTGGGGGCTACTATAAATGGCATTGATTTGGTGATTTCCTCTTCCGTGTTCTTTTTGTTGGTGTAGAGGAATCCAACTGATTTTTGTATGTTTATCTCGTATCCCGGTACTCTGCTGAACTCTTCTATTAGTTTCAGTAGTTTTCTGGAGGATTCCTTAGGGTTTTCTGTGTATAAGATCATGTCATCTGCAAATAGAGATACTTTACTTCTTCCTTGCCAATCTGGATGCCCTTTATTTCTTAATCTAGCCTAATTGCTCTGGCTAGGACTTCCAGCACAATGTTGAATAAGAGTGGTGATAAAGGGCATCCTTGTGTGGTTCCTCATCTCAATGGGAATGTTTTCAGGCTTTCTCCATTTAGGGTGTTGTTCACTGTTGGCTTTGTATAAATGCCCTTTATTCTGTTGAGGAATTCTCCTTCTATTCCTATTTTGCTGAGAGTTTTTATCATGAATGAGTGTTGAACTTTGTCAAATGCCTTTTCTGCATCAATTGATAAAATCATGTGATTCTTGTCTTTTGTTTTATTTATGTGGTGGGTTACCTTAATTGTTTTTCTAATGTTGAACCATTCAACAACATATCAAAAAAGTAATTCACCACTTGGTCATGGTGAATTACTTTTTTGATATGTTGTTGAATTCTATTGGCTAGAATTTTGTTGAGGATTTTTGCATCTACATTCATGAAGTTGTATTGATCTGTAATTTTGTTTTCTTGTGTTGTCTTTACCTGGTTTTGGTATCAGGGATATGGTGGCGTTATAGAATGAGTTTGGTAGTATTCCATCCTTTTCTATGCTCTGAAATACCTTTAGTAATAGTGGTGTTAACTCTTCTCTGAAAGTTTGGTAGAACTCTGCAGTGAAGCTTCTGGGCCAGGGCTTTTTTTTGTTGGGAATTTTTTGATCACCTTTTCAATCTCTTCATTTGTTACGGGTCTATTTATTTTTTCTATCTCTGTTTGTGTTAGTTTAGGTAGGTAGTGTGTTTCTAGGAATTCATCCATTTCTTCTAGGTTTTCAAATTTGTTTGAATATAGTTTTTCATAGCAATCTGATATGGTTCTTTTAATTTCAGTTGGGTCTGTTGTAATATTGCCCCTCTCATTTCTTATTCGGGTTTTTTGCTTCCTCTCCTGTTTTTCTTCTGTCAGTTTGGCTAGTGGTTTATCAATTTTGTTGATTTTTTTCAAAAAAACCAGCTTTTGGTCTTGTTAATTCTTTGAATTGTTTTTCTGTTTTCTCTTTCATTTGGTTCAGCTCTAATTTTTATTATTTGTTTTCTTCTGGTGCCTGTGGGTTTCTTTTGTTGCTCTCTTTCTATTTGTTCAAGTTGTAGGGATAATTCTCTGATTTGGGCCCTTTCTTCTTTTGGGGTGTGTGCATTTATTGATATAAATTGGCCTCTGAGCACCACTTTTGCTGTGTCCCAAAGGTTCTTATAGGAAGTGTTTTCATTCTTATTGGATTCTCTGAATTTCTCTATTCCATCCTTAATGTCTTCTATAATCCACTCTTTTTGAGGAGGGTATTGTTCAGTTTCCAAGTGTTTGATTACTTATCCCTGCTTTTCCTGTTATTGATTTCCACTTTTATGGCCTTATGGTCAAAGAAGATGCTTTGTAATAGTTCAGTGTTTTGGATTCTGCTAAGGCTTGCTCTATGATGTAATATGTGGTCTATTCTAGAGAATGTTCCATGTGCACTAGAAAAGAAAGTATACTTGGTTGCTGTTATGTGGAGTGTTCTGTATATGTCTACGAGGTCAAGTTGGTTGACTGTGGCATTTAGATCTTCCACGCCTTTATTGAGCTTCTTTCTGGATGTCCTGTCCTTCACCGAAGGTGGTGTGTTGAAATCTCCTACTATTATTGTGGAGCTGTCTGGCTCACTTTTCAATGCTGAGTTTGTTTTATGTATCTTGCAACCCTCTCATTGGATGCATAATTATTTAATATGGTTATATCTTCTTGGTGTATTGTCCCTTTAATCATTATATAGTGTCCTGCCTTATCCTTTCTGATGGATTTAACTTTGAATTCTATTTTGTCAGAAATTAATGTTGCCACTCCTGCTTTTTTATTGTTGTTTGCTTGATATATTTCTTTTTCCATCCCTTTGAGTTTTTGTTTGTGTCTCTAAGGTGTGTCTCTTGTAGGCAGCATATAGAAGGATCTTGTGTTTTAATCCATTCTGCCACTCTCTGTCTCTTTATTGGTGCATTTAGTCCATTTACATTCAGGGTAATTATGGATAGGTATGAATTTAGGGCTATCATTTTGATGCCTTTTTTTGTGTTGAGAGTTTCTTTTTCCCACTTGATTTTATGTGCTGTGTAGATTTTCTTTATATATTTTCCTTTCCTCATATTTGTTTTTGTTGATTTTGTTTCTGCTGAGTCTGTATTTTTCCCTTGTATTTTATTTTGATGAGTAGGATAGTTTGTGTCCTTTGTGGTTACCTTATTATTTATCCCTATTTCTCTAAATTTAAAACTTTTATTTCTTTGTATCGCCGTATCTTCTTCTCCATATGGAAGGTGTATGATTACATTTCTTAGTGCCTCTTTATTATGTTAATGTCGTCTTCTGTTATATAATAACATCGCTGTTACCCTGTTTTGGGCTTTTTTTTTTATTTTTAGTAATCTTGCTTTGTTTTTTTGGATTTCCCTTTCTGGGTTGACTTCTGGTTGCTCTGCCCAGTGTTCTAGTCTTGGGCTTATATCTGATATTATTGATTTTCTAGCCAAAGAACTCTCTTTAGTATTTCTTGTAGTTTTGATTTGGTGTTTATGAATTCCCTAAAGTTGTGTTTATCGGGAAATGTCTTAATTTCACCTTCATATTTAAGGGACAGTTTTGCTGGATAGATGATTCTTGGCAGGGAAATTTTTTTCTTCAATTTTTTAAATATATCATCCAATTGCCTTCTTGCCTGCATGGTTTCTTCTGAGTAGTCCGAGCTTATTCTTATTGCCTCTCCTTTGTAGGTGACTTTTTGTTTCTCCCTCGTTGCTCTTGTAATTCTCTCTTTATCTTTGGTTTTGGCAAGTTTGATTATAATATGTCTTAGTGACTTTCTTTTAACATCTATCTTATATGGAGTTGGATGAGCATCTTGGATAGATATCTTCTCATCTTTCACAATATCAGGGAAGTTTTTTGCCAACAAATCTTCAATATTCTCTCTGTATTTTCTGTTATCACTCCCTGTTCTGGTACTCCAATCACTCAGAGGTTATTTCTCTTGATAGAGTCCCACATGATTCTTAAGGTTTCTTTATTTTTTTTAATTCTTTTATCTGATTTTTTTCACATATATTGGTGCCATGTTCTTTCTTCAGGTTCACATATTCTGCCTTTCACTTGCTCAGTTCTGCTCCTCTGACTTTCTATTGAGTTGTCTACTTCTGTAATTTTATTGTTAATCTTCTGAATTTCTGATTGCTGCCTGCCTATGGATTTTTCAAGCCTATTAAACTTTTCATTATGTTCCTGGATAATCTTTCTAGTTTTTTCAGTTGCTTTATCTGTGTGTTCCTTGGCTCATTCTGCGTGTTGCCTCATTTCCTTCCTGATGTCTTGAAGGGTTCTGTATATTAAACTTTTGTATTCTGCATCTGGTAATTCCAGGAATGCACTTTCGTCTAAAAGATCCCTGGATTCTTTGTTTTGAGAGCCTATTGAGGTGATCAGGCCTGTTTCTTTATGTGACTTGATATTGACTGTTGTCTCTGAGCCATTATAATTTATGGTATTAGTTTATGCTTGCTTACTGTGTTGTAGCTGCTTGCTTTGTTTTGTTTTGATATACCCCTATGGTTTTCTTGAGTGAGCTAGCTTGATTATTTTCGCCTTTGGCGCTCTGACGTCCTGTCCCCAGCTGGCTAGAGCTGTTATCAGGTATATCAGTCTAGGAGCCCACTCAGTTTTCTTGTATGAATTCAGCTCAGGTTTTCAGGTAGCTGATCATCAAGTGTGTGGTACAGGCTCTGTCCTACACTCTTAATGGGGCAGGGGTGATTGGCGTATATACCCGTATCTGATTGCAGCAGGGGTCATGCTCTGAACAAGGCAGGGGCTGACAACCGACCCCCAGGTGTCTCTGAGGAAAATGTATCTCTGTTCCCTAGTGCGTGCTGGTGGGTGGGTTCTGCAGAGGTACCATGGGCACCCAAGGTTTTTGGGTTGTAAGGACTGGGAGGTACCACTTATCTTTGGACTCCTGTCACAGGTGGCTGGGTGACCTGAGTGGAGCTACCAGTCCTTAGATACCTGATGTGGGTAGGTGAGGATCTTGTTTAATAGGGAAAGCAATGTCAAATGTCAAACACCTACCTCTCCACTGCACAGCTGAAATGGTTGGAGTTTGCCAATAAGGACCTGTTCTTCCGAAATAGGCCCACACAGGTCCATGCAGAAGGGAAAGGTTCTCAAGGTACATGGACGGTTTATGCCTGGAGTGGAGCCACTTCTGTCCTGAGCTCCCCCGGTTCATGGAGCTAGCAAATTATGTTTTCCCCCAATGCAAATTTTTTCCTTCCCCAAGGCCTGGAGGATGGCTCTGGGTGCTCACTTGGGTCTATCTCAGGCCCGGGGATTCAGCTGCTGAAGCCGGCTTGGGGGTCAGGGGGCATGGTAAAATATACTCAAGTATTTGCTTTTGTTGAGAGCGCCGTTCTCCTCAGGTTCCAGAGGTATGAGTAGTCTGTGTGGCTGGCTGCTTCTCCCTGAGAAAACTGCGGCCGAGCGCTAAGTCCAGGCTGCCTCTGCCGCCACCACTGCCACTCCAGGAATGGTCCCTGAGGGCTCCCTGCGATTCAGGTCCGGTAACTGCTCTCCACTTCTGAACAGTCTCTTCCTCCCCCTGATGCTCAGTTCTTTGTCTAAGCTTGCCTTTGATGCTCAGGGCTCCCAGCTTGTCACAAATATAGTCGTTTCACTTGTTTTTTCAGGTCTTTGTTGTAAAGAGAGCTCGCTGGAAGCATCTGTCTATTCCGCCATCTTGGCTTCACCTCCTTTATGCATTATTTTTAAGTGAGGAAAGTTCATAAGAAATAGATTCTCCTGGTAACAATTGCTAAGAAGAGGGTTTATGATCCCTAGAGAACTTTCCATAGAATCATTTTTTTTTCTTGTTATGTTGGGCAGTCCAAAAGGGCTCATGATCAATCTAGTTTTAAAGAAAGAAATATTTGGTAAGTTGAAATATGAGTAGTGCAAATGATCCATTTTAACACAACATTAAATTTTATGGATTGGGATCTGTGGGCCAAATTAAGACATAGAATGTCATTCCATTAAAATAAAAGTTAAGTGTGAATATAGAACCTTAGTGTGTTCTGGAAACCCTGGTTGCATAGTGGCTAAGAGCTATGGCTGCTAACCAAAAGGTCTGCATTTCAATCCACCAGCCACTCCTTAGAAACCATATGGGGCAGTTCTACTCTATCTTATAGGGTCACTATGAGTCGGAATCAACTCTACTAGGAAAAGGTCTTTTTTTCTTTTTTTTTTTGGAGTGATTTCTAGTGGCATTTGTATTTTTGTTTCTTGAGGGAAACTCAATTTATAATCCCTGCTGGGTCACGCAAACAGTTTTTGCATTCCACTACTTGCCTAAAGATTGATGGTTCAGACCTACCCAGCAGTGCCATGGAAGAAAGTCCTGCCGATATGGTTCCATAAAGATTACAGCCAAGAAAGCCTTATGGAGCAGAGTTCTATTCTGTAACACATGGGGTTGCCATGAGTTGGAACCAATTCAAGAGCAACAAGTTTGGTTTTGGCCTGCCACCTAACAGTTAAAAAAAATTATATTCATTTTTATTAGTTTAAATAGCAAATGGGTGTAATACTAGATCCATAAAGCCCAATAAACTCTCCTACATAAGATACAATCTACTGTACATGAAAATAATAGAAATACATTTCATTGGATTTAAAAATAAGAAGAGGAGTCTCTCAGAAATCTCAAATATTAGCGGGACAGGTTGTGGCTCTTAAAATTATTGCTTCAGATTGTGACAGACTAGAGTAATGAGTCAAATTCTACTAGAAGAAATATGATGCAGAAAAGTAGGGATCAGCCCATATGGTCAGAAAACCATTCTGGAAGTACAGGATGGGCAAGATTTAGCTTAAGAACCGCACATGAACAAATAGCTTAAGAGTCAACAGTGTAAGGCAATGTCACTTAGTAATGAGTAGGTTCCTTTGGGAATCAGGCGTAAGACAAACATCTTGGGACAACATGTTGAGTAGCTCTGGGGAATGGGATCAATTAATCTGTGTGAGGGCTTAGGCAGTCAGGGATGACAGAAAGACAGTGGAACTGGTACTGGGAATGGGGAGCAGGCAGTAAAATGATAGTTGAGAAGCCTCACAAGGCAAACTTAATTTCAGAATTTTACCCAAGAGTGCTAGAAAGAAGTCTAATAAAAAGAATGCAACACTAGGGAATTAGTCACAGAGTGGGCCACTTAACGAATATACATGAATCAAGGAAAATAGTCACCGACCGGGGCAGCACTGGAAAGGAAAGAAAAGTATGAGAATGTGGCATGAGAGGAAGAAGGAACATTGCATCTGTCCTCTGAAGAAGGGAGCACGATATATAAGGACCAAGGTTGGAAATGACAAAGAGCAGTAGAAAATGCTTCATAATGGACAAGGAAAAAGTGATACGTGTGGGAGCAGGGAGAAAAGTTTAATGTCCAGGAAAGAGGGTACTAGCATTGTGTTATGATGCAATATAAACTTGCCTCAAAAAACACAATACCAAGTATCTACGCCTCGTGCTTACAAAGTGGGAGATATTACAAAAGAAATCATGTTGTTAAATGGTTATAATGCAGTTCATGGATGAGTTAGCAATTCATTGCTTTGTAATTAATAAGAACTCAATAATACCTAACAGATATTCAATTACAGGCCTCTGCACTATAGCCATTTATCTCATCCATATTAAGTGATTGAAGTATAATCACTTTATATTTTTAAGTATAATATAAGGTCCTTACTAGAAAACATTAGTTCCTTTTACATCAAACCTCGCAGAAGTAAGTTTTCTTTTTTAACTCTAGATTTGGTTTAAATTTTAGCATGCTATCTTTTTTTGTTAAATCTCCTATATTAGCATCATGTTCTCCCAGTAAAGAATTTCACTCCTTGAGCTAAGGACACCTGAATTTTGATGATGTGATGAAAAAAATCAGCCACTGAAAACCGTATGGAGTATTGTTCTACTCTGATACCCTTGGGGTCGCCATGAGTCGAAATTGACTCTATAGTCACTGTTTTTTTTTAATGTTATAATTAACCTTACATAATTATTAGTTTCTAATATCTAGTAAAGAGCATCTTTTTTTTCTCTCTCTTTTATTTGGTGCTAGATCAAACCAAAACCTTTTTCTTATACCAGAAAATAGAATTGGGGGATGTCTTGATAATGACGAGCTTACTATCAGCTCATAGATCATCTTGACAACTTCTGTTTTCGAGGTAAGGTCCAAACAGAAAGGGACATCACAGTTTGTCTCCCTGCCAAAGGGAAAGATGGACTTGAGCTTTAAAGAGAAATAGCCCTTTGCCGTTCATTTGACTGTTGTGGTTGCAGTTATTTATCTTCCTTTGTGTACACATTCTAAAGCATTGAATGTTGGACTGATGTTCCCATTTCCAGGTGCTGACCATCTCTTGAGAAGTCAGGCCTTGGTGTATTGCTGTGTAGCTTGTATGTCTTAATGACGTGGAAAGGTGGTTTTTCATTTATCAAAGAGATTTCTCTTTGAAATTCTAGTTTCGTAGCTTTCTCCATCTGTCTGTTCTCCGTATTTGGAATGTCGTTTCTGTTTTGTCTTGGGACTATTGATCTGGTGCTTGCCCTTTCCTTTGGGAAGGAAAACTGTCATTCCGAAATTATGTGAATTTCTAAGTTTATTTATTGTGGGCTTTTTTTTTTTTTTAACTTGGAGACTGAAATTGGGCCGAGGCATGCACATTTATCTTGGAATAAGTGTAACTTTAAGAAGTTATTTAAGAACATGTGCATTTTTTGTGAAGTTTTGGTCATCTGTTTTTAAAAACCAAAAATCTTGAGAAGTATTCTGGGCATATATTTGATTCTCGTGCCTGAATTTGTTAAAAGTGAGAAACTGTCTGTGGGCTGAGAAGTATACTACACACCTATCTGACAGTTAGCACTAATGCATGTGTAATTTATTAATCACAAGCCAGCACCTTCTTCAGTGAATTGTAAAAACATCAGTAGATTACCAAGCTACCCTGAAGCTTCAAGATAAGGTTAATAATTGTCTTTATACTTATATTTGAAATAGATGTTAACTTAAAAAGTGAGGTGGCACATAGTAAGTTTGTTTTGTTTTTTGAAAATTAGGATTTTTATTCTTACTTTAATTATATTTGCACTTATAATGTGCAAATATAATTAATAAAATATAAGAGGGAAAGACTTTCTTAAATGCTTACCAGAACAACTGGGTTTTATGTTTTCAACTAGTTCAGCATTCTGTTTATCATATCCCTGAAAAGATGATTTAATATGGAACCATTTTATACAGTTTAAGAATATGAAAATGTGTGATCTTCAAGAACACCTGAAGAGTTCCCATTATTGGCATCACAAATTATGTGTTTTACTCATCAGAGCAGCTTTATTGTTTCTGATGCAATCCTCTGCTCTGTTTTTAATTTTTTTAATATTCATTAAGTCAGTTCCTGCATGTAGGCAAGGCTTTTAGTGAGGTTCTTAATGATTGGTTAGAGCTGGCAATGGTGACAGGGAATGGAAATGTTCTTTGCCGCCAAAGTCAGAGATAACTTGCTCTTCATTTTCTAGTGAGTCCGGGCCTTGACACTTTTGCTTTAAAATTATGAATTTTGGATGCACTTTCTTAAAAATCAATGAACACTCTAAAGTGAGGGCTAATTCATACTTCCAAATATGCCGACCACCTGCATCAAGAAGTTTAGTGAATTTAGATATATTATTCTGTATTGCAAGTTCCAATAAATAATTTGGTTGAAATTTTGTTTCAACTCAAATTCACAATTAAAAAAATCTTTTACCAGCTTTATTTGCTTACTTCAGTAATTAGAGGCTTGGGATATTTTTATTTCAGATTCAGCCTGGGACATACCTAGTTCAGAACTTACTATAGATTTTTTCCCCTGTTGCTTCTTTTTGCATAAAGAGGCCTCAATTTACAAAACGTGACCCACAGTTCTCAGTGGATATTATTTTAAAGTGGATTTGAAACCATTTAAGGTTTCTCCTTTATAAGCAAGTCTGGAGCTATAAAGTAGCCTATTTGTCCCGAAACTTATGAAAAGGAAGGGTGGGGGAGTGTTGGGACCCATCTTGATAACAACAATCAGCCTTTGTAAGGTTTCATTCCAGGCTAATGGCTGGTGAAATTGTTCTGGGTAGTTGAAATGAATTAAGGAACATGAAGGAGAGCAAGCAGAATGGTTTATTGCTTTTCTTTGAAGGCACAATAGCTATACTCTGTCTCTTTTTGTTACTCATATCTCTGTGGCGGATATTTAAAGCCAGGGTTTTGAATAGCATGATGGCTAAATGAGGGCTATAAATCCAGAGCTATGGTGCAAAATTCTATGACTAGCAGGTACTAAAGCAGGATGCCAAAGACTCCTGAGTCTCAAATTGTTTTAACGGATGAATATTCATAGTTTAAGAAAGGAGAAAGCATAATTCTCCCCCCTCTCTGAAAAATACCGTGCTAAAAGTGAAAGAAATAATGCCTGATTTTAAAAATACACATATTGAACATGGATGTAAGCCCAGCACTGTCAAAGTCAAAACTGGTGTTTCCTTCAGGACTGTTTAAGTTTTCCTGAGGACTCTGTAAAGATGAAGGCAGTCGTGAATCTATGAGACAGCCAAATGATAGGCTATTTATAATAAAATTAAGAAAATTTAATTAACTAGGTAACATGGATCTTTCAAGGAACAAAAATTGGACTTTTAAATGCCTGAAAGATTGCAACTATCAGTACAAAAGTTTCATGAATTGGTATAATGCAGCTCAAAAAGTACCTGGTTTATGGTGGTGTTACACAGCTGAAAAAATAAAGTGTCACATCAGGTTGGGGTCACATTTGTCTAAGAAAAACTAACAGGAGGATTTCTTTTGTCAACACAGGAGATGAGCTGTATGATAAGGGCAAATTATACTCTCTGATCTACCCTTCTCTCATGGAAGTGACTGGAGATTAAAGCCTCAGTCTGGAGTTTCATTACTTTTATACATTTTTCATGTAAGGCAATTTTGCAAGAGAAAATGCTGATAAAAAGAGGTCCAAATTTCTTTATAAAATCACAAGTCCATTTGGGATTCTACATTTTTTCTATCTCCTGGTGATCTAACAAATGGACTTAGAAAAAAAAAAAAAAGCTAAGTATTCCAAGTTAAAAAGCTGTGTATATATATATATATATATATATATATATATATATAATATGCTTCTAATATGCCTATATTTATCATATTTTATATGTGAAAAACAGTTAACTTATTTAATTACAAATAATAGAATATATGTTATAGTATTAATGTAATATGCTATTAGCAAATCACAGTGACTGTTCCTTAAAATGTACTTTTAACATCAAGTAGCTACAAATCCTGTTATGAAAACATATAAAGACCTCATATGTTTAGAATTTTTGTCCTTGTCTTTTGGTTATAGAGATAAATGTAGTGACTTAGTTTGGGAAAAAATATTCTCCCCACCCTTTTAAATGTGGGGATAAGGATTTTTTCAAATATGAAGTCAGTATTAAAATAATTTAATAGGTGATTATTTGACATCTTAAAATACTAGTGTGCATTATTTGCATTATTGAACATGTACTATGTGCCTAACAGCAATATTCACTTTAAATCCAAGCTCAGTCATATGAAATAGATTTTATGATGACTGATGTGGGATTATCTTCACTATTTTTTTCACATTATGATACCATGATACCAGTCTCTGCCTTTTATTTATTTATTTTTTAAAATGCCATAGACTGGTTAGGTACGTGAAAAGTACCACATTGGTTTTCAAGGTCTTATCATCCTATTTCTTTAAAGTGTTCCCGCCGCCCTGCCCCATATCCTATGCTGTGTTCACTCATCTTCTTTGCTTGCTTTTCTTTGTCTCACCTGTGATCATATACAATTACTTCATTTCATACCATCCCCATTTATATTCTTTCAGCCATACCTTCTATTGAAACTTCATCCACAAAATATTTCCTCACTTGAACTAGCATGGTTATTGAAATTCCTAGCATTATTTTTTCATCAGGATCTTGGTATTAATGCTTCTGTCAAAATGCTGATAGATACTTAACAATAGATGGGATGTCACAGCGCATAATCCTGGGCATGTTGGCCCTAGATAACCAGTAGAGGGCAGACCAATTAGGAAAAATCAAGTAACCAAACAAAGGATCTCAAAAGATGCTAAAGACAAACCTACTTCATTTTATTTACTTACTCATTACACCAGTCAGTTGGGGTGATAAGTTGGAATTTTGAACTCTTTTTGAAGTTACCAAGAATGCAATTCCTTTGGACCATCAAGTTAGACTAGTGTACAGGTTAGGACTTGAAAGCTCAGCTTTTGACAAGAATAAATTCCATTTGCACTAGGGTCGTGTAGATAGTAGGGAGGATTATTGTTGTTAGGTGCCGTCGAGTCGGTTCCAACTCATAGCAACCCTACGTACAACAGAACGAAACGCTGCCCGGTTCTGTGCCACCCTCACAACCCTTGCTATGTTTGAGCCTATTGTTGCAGCCACTGTGTCACCCCAGCTCGTTGAGGGTTTTCCTCTTTTTCACTGATCCTCTGCTTTACCAAGCATGATGCCCTTCTCCAAGTATGTGAGATGAAGTCTCACCATCCTTGCTTATAAGGAGCATTCTGGCTGTACTTATTCCAAGACAGATTTGTTTTTTCTTCTGCCAGTCCATGGTATATTCAATATTCTTTGCCAGCTGAGCCTAAGGAAATAAAGGAAAATTATGCTTCTGAGAGAATTTAAGGTAAGCTAGAGTGGGACTTTGTAGAGGAAATGCTTCATTGTGAAGAATAGTGAGCAGTTCTTCAGTGTAGCTGTTTGTGTTCCAGGGTAATAGATAAACACCCCTGCATTTCCACTTGTTGTTGTTGTTAGGTGCCACTGAGTCAGTTCTGACTCATACTGACCCTCTGCACAACAGAATGAAACACTGCCCGGTCCTGTGCCATCCTTAAAATTGTTACGCTTGAGCTCGTTGTTGTAGCCGCTGTGTTAACCAACCTCGTTGAGGGTCTTCCTCTTTTCTGCTGACCCTGTACTTTACCAGGCATGATATCCTTCTCCAGGGACTGATCCCTCCTGACAACATGCCCAAAGTATGTAAGATGCAGTCTTGCCATCCTTGCTTCCAAGGAGCATTCTGGTTATACTTCCTCCAAGACAGACTTGTTCATTCTTTTGGCAGTCCATTGTATATTTAATATTCTTCACCAATACCACAATTCAACAGTGTCAATTCTTCTTCAGTCTTCCTTATTCATTGTCCAGCTTTCACACGCATATGATGTGATTGAAAATATCTCGGCTTGTGTCAGGTGCACCTTAGTCTTCAAGTAACATCTTTGCTTTTCAACACTTTAAAGTGGTCCTTTAAGAAGAAAACGTAATTCTGGTGGACCTAACTGGACCAATAAGCAACACCATGATAAATGGAGAAAAGATTGAAGTTGTCAAGAATTTCATTTTACTTGAATCCACAATCAACACCCATGGAAGCAGCAGTCAAGAAATCAAACAACATATTGCATTGGGCAAATCTGCTACAAAAGACCTCTTTAAAGTGTTGAAAAGCAGACATGTCCTTGAGGACTAAGGTGTACCTGACCCAAGCCATGATATTTTCAATCACCTCATATACATGCAAAAGCTGGGCAATGAAAAACAAAGACTGAAGAAGAATTGATGCCTTTGAATTATGGTATTGGTAAAGAATATTAAATATAACACGGACTACCAGAAAAATGAACAAGTCTGTCTTGGAAGAAGTACAGCCAAAATGCTCCTTGGAAGCAAGGGTGGTAATACTTCGTCTTAGATGCTTTGGACATGGTATTAGGAGGGACTAGTCCCTGCAGAGGGACATCATGCTTGGTAAGGTAGAAGGTCAGTGAAAAAGAGGAAGACCCTCAACAAGATGGATTGACACAGTGGCTGTAGCAATGGGCTCAATCATAGGAACAATTGTGAGGATGGTGCAGGACTGGACAGTGTTCTGTTCTGTTGTACATAGTGTCACTGTGAGTCAAAACTGACTCTATGACACCTAACAACAACATTTTGAAGGATGCCCCATTATTGGTGTTCACCTAATGTTTTTCTCATGATAAGATTGGGGTTATGGGTTACTGGGAGGAAAAGCAGAGGTAAATTGCCATTTTCATTACATTGTATCAAACATATATTCTAACAACGTAATTTATGGCTATTAATGTTGACTTTGATCACCTGGCTGAGGTTGTGTTTTTCATGTTTATCCGCTATAAAGTCACTTTTTCCCTTTTCCATACTGTACTCTTTGAAATGAAGTGATTATGCACCTCCTACACTTGGGTGTTGGGAAATTATGCTTCACCTCCTTGAGGGTGGAGTGTCTACATAAATAATTCCGAATTCTGCATAGAAGAATTGTCTCTTATCTCCCATTTATTAATTTATTTACATTAGTATAGACTCATGGATATTTATTTCTTACTTTGGATTATAATCCAATTCTACTTTAATTATTTTGTTCAAATTGTTTCAACTTTGGCCATTGAGAGCTCTTTCAGTTGACTTTTGTATCCCATCATTGTGGAATGTCTTGTTTATTTATTTATTTGTTTTTTGTACTTCCTTACTTTATGCCACTGCAAGATGCTCCAGGCTTACCTTATATATTTCCTCCCTCATTTCTAGAATAAGCTGTTTTCCCAAGGATCCCTGGTTCTTTTTATTGGAGGATGATATTAGAATCTAAGGTCTGGGTGTTAGGTGTGCTCATTGCTGCTGGGGTGTTATTTCCTTTAGGCCCTCTCAGCTGACAAAGCAAAACATGTGTGTATACCAACCCATATGTTGTTGCTGTGTGCCGTTGAGTTAATTTTGACTCGTCATGACCCTATATGACAGAGTAGAACTGCCCCATGAGATTTCCTAGGCTGTAATCTTTATAGGAGAAGATTGCCAGGTCTTTTCGTCTGTGGAGCTGCTGGTGGTTTCAAACCACTTACCTTTCAGTTAGCAGCCAAGCTGCTTAACCCTTGTACCGCTACAAAAAAAAAAAAAAACAAAAAACAAAACTAAACCGATTGCCATCAAGTTGAATCTGACTCATAGTGACCCTATATAGGACAGAGTAGGACTGCCCCATAGGGTTTCCAAGGAGTGGCTGGTGGATTCGAACTGCCAACCTTTTGGTTAGCAGCCGATCTCTTAACCACTGCATCACCAGGGCTTCATTGTGCCACTAAAATACAAAACCCATTGCCTTCGTGTCAATTCCAACCCATAGTGACCCTAGAGGGCTCCCTAAATTACTGCTTAAATGTCTCTATTTGAGGAAGTGCCTTAAATTTTTGCTTAGCTTGTAAGAGTGGTACCGTGACATAATGAGTTCTTTGCTCAAAGAAGCTAAAAGTAAAGTTTAAGTTCTGAGGATGCTCACTTTTGGAGCTCTTCTCAGGGCCAAGAATCAGCATTGACAGGCAACCTTTAAAGGTCTTTTTTAAAAAATATAATAATTTTATTTATTTTGTTGTTGTTGAGAATATATACAGCAAACTTACACCAATTCAACAGTTTCTATATGTACCATTCATTGACATTGATTACATCCTTCGAGTTGTGTAGCCATTCTCACCCTCCTTTGGTCCTATGTTTCTATGACAGATAATTTGAGCCTTTAAATACAAATCAAGACCTACTGTGTGTGTATCATAAATATGACATTATAGAAAATTGCTTGAGTCCAGCTCTGGGTATAAAACAGAACATTCTTTCAACTGAACTTCTAAGGAGCCCTGGTGGTACAACGGTTAAGCACTCAGCTGCTAAACAAAATGTTGGTGGTTTGAACCCACCTGCCACTTCCCAGGAGAAAACACCTGGCAATCTGCTCCAATAAAGATTACAGCATAGGAAACCCTATGAAGCAGTTCCACTCTGTCGTATAGGGTCACTATGAGTTGGAATCAACTAGATCGCGTACAACAACAATAAGTATGTGAAATTGTATGATAAATGTATACCAGTTGCTGTCCAGTCTATTCCAAGTCATGGTGACCCCGTATGTGTCAGAGTAGAACTGCTCCATGGGGTTGCTTTTTTGGAAATAGGTTACTGGGCCTTTCTTCTGAGGTGCCTCTGGGTGGACTCACACCTCCAACTTTTCAGTTAGTAGCCAAATGTGTTAACTGTGTTGGACTACCTATGTTGTTGTTTGCTGTGGAGTCAGTTCCAACTCATAGTGACCCCATGTGACAGAGTAGAACTGCTCCATAGGGTTTCCTAGGCTGTAATCTTTCCTCAAGAAATCTTTTGGTTAGTAGTTGAGCACTTAACCATTTTCACCAAACGTATCACATCAAGATAATCTGTTTAAAGCAGATGATAAACAGTCACTCTTAAAGAGGTAATGATCAGAAAATGAAGATTGACAAAGTAACTGTCTCTTCACTATGCAATATTCATTGCCATCTAGTTCTAAAATCAATTTGGAAAGGATGAAGAACAAGAGATAAAATAATACCCTGATACAGTAGCCGTGGTGATGAATGTATTTTCTTGTTATACCTATAGCATAATACCTTTAGCCTAAGGAAATTAAGGTTGAGAAAACTTTTAAAATTCCGAGCCTACTTGTTGATCTTCAAGAAAACAACAAAACAGACTGGTGTGATGAGTGCATGTTTATAACTCTGAATTGGGTTTAATCAGGTTAATCATTTAAGACTATTAAAATTTTCAGTTCCCAGACTCATGTTAGCTTGCAGCACCAGTTCCAAGTGACATTTTAAATAGTTTTCAAAGTTGCTTACTTTTATCGTAATTGGTGAAATGAAAAGGTTAAGATGAGGTGAATGGCTGTTCCATGGAGAAATGATGACACTGAGCAGGACACTTGTTTTTTCTAGCCAGGAAACTCTTAAGTCAATAACAGGGTATCACAGATGTTCAGTGAATAGAATGTCCTGTATTTAAAAGCCCCTATGCAGACACATTTTTTTATTCTAATAATTTTAACAAACTTCATTATACACCCACAAGAATGGCTAAAATAAAAAAGACATAAAACTAAAATCCAAACCCATTGCTGTTGAGTAGATTCTGACTCATAGCAAACCCATAGGACAAAGTAGGACTGCTCCATAGGGTTTCCAAGGCGGTAAATCTTTAAGGAAGCAGACCGCCATATCTTTCTCCCACAGAGTAGCTGGCAGGTTTGGAGTGGCTGAAGGGTTCAAACCACCAACCTTTTGGTTAGCAGCCGAGTACTTTAATCATTGTGCATTCAGGCCTCCTCTAAAAAAGATATACCGTGTATTAATGATGGATATGCAGATAAACTGGAACTGTCATACTCTGCTAGTGGGAATATATGAGGTGCACAAAGCAATTTGGCCTTTGTTCTTGGTTCCTGGGAGCCAGACCATATCTGAGGCTAATGAGTGTGAGTTGATCAAACCAAGAGGGATCACTTGGGGCCCAATGCTGACTAGCCTAAAGAGGCCTGATATAACTTATCATGGTCACATGGGGAGGCTGATAAGGGCCTTGAGCCCTAAGGCTCAGAGGATATTCCTGATTGGTGAGAGCTTCCTGGTTGGCAAGAACATCTGCACTCAGGAGGGTCATGCATCACTTGGATATGGAGGCTCTGCTGTGGACCCCTCCCAGACCTTGCCCTATGCATCTCTTCATTTGTATCTTTTTTTGGTCGTAATAACTCTGTAGTCATGAGTATGGTATACTCTCCATGAGATTCTGAGAGTCATTCCAGTGAATTATAAAACACAAAGGGGCAGTAGGAGCCAGCATGTCAGGAAGTGAGGGTGTTGGGTGGACTCCCAAGCTCGAGGCTGGCATCCTGAAGGGGTAGTAGGAAACTACCCGTGAACCTGTGGCCAGCCGGGCAGGAAGTTGGGGTGTTATGTGGACTTCCCATGCTTGTGGCTAGTGTCTGCCTATTCGGCAATCTGAAGAACTGTGTGCTTTTAACTTGTAATTTCAGACCCAGCTCTGGGTGGTTAGGATCAGAGAAGTGCTGCATAGGCAGCTAGTCTGAAGGACAGTGTCTTTCTAACTTGTGAGCTCTGACCCTGCTCCAGGTGACAAGGGTCACAGAGAGAGTGTGTCTTGTGGGTGGCTGGTGATCAGGATAGAGAAGTGTGAAGGTGAGGATTGGATCAATCCCCACACTTTGGGGACTAGTTTCATGTTGATCCTTGCCACACAGTTGGCAACGAAGAAGGGATTTCTTCATTTTGCCCTCGCTTAGCGTAAAATATAAAGATGTTTAGCGGCACCTACAAAAGCTGAAAATAAGCCTATCCTATGATCCAGAAATTCTACGAATCTATATATATTCAACAGAAATGAGTGCATATGTCCACCAAAAGACATGAAGACATATTCATGAATGTTCATAGAGGAATTATTCATAACAGCCCCAAACTGGAAACAACCCAAAAGTCCATCAAGAGTAGAATGAATAAATAAATTGTAATGTATTCATACAATGGGGTGTTATACAGAAATTAAAAAGAGAATGAACTACTGCTACAGATAAAGACATTGATGAATCCCACAGATATGATGAATAAAAGAAGCCAGACACAAAAGACTACACACTTCATAGTTCTATTTAGATAAAGGTCAATAATAGGCAAGAAAATACATAATGATCAATGTTAGAATGCAGGTTGCCTGTGCAAAGGTTGTAGTATCTGGAATGGGGAAAAGGTGAGGACTTCTAGGATGCTAGTGATATTCTTTCTTGATCTGGGTACTGGCTACACAGACACAGGTGTGTCACCCTTGTGAAAATTAATCAAGTTGTATACTTATGACTTGTACACTTCTCAATACATATATTTCAATAAAAAGAAAGGTAACAATCTAAATTAGTTCTTTCGAAGCTCATACCAGAAACTATGACTGCTTTATCCCACCACCATTACCTACAAACAGGGGTGGCTTAGTAGTTAAGTGCTACAGCTGCTAACCAAAAGGAGGCAGTTTAAATCCACCATGGGCTCGTTGGAAACTCTATGGGGCAGTTCTACTCTGTCCTTGTTGGGTCGCTATGAGTCGGAATTGAGTCAACGGCAATGGTGTTTTTTGGTTTATTATCTACAATAATACTGCAACTATGATATAAACCTTGATGGGTAAGATTGGTATTGTGACCTTGTTGTTTTCTCTATTTAACAGAGAAATGGCTCACTGGCCAACAAAAAAGCAGACCTAAAGCTCCTTCTATGCTTTCTTTGATTTCTAGTCACCCTGTTAATCCTCATACATATATACACAACAAAGCTATCCTGTGGTAGCATGATTTATATTTGCTTGTTTTGCTTAAAGAAAAACATTAATTAAATATTTTTAAATGAAAAACTCTAATTTTAATTTAAAACTCACTTATCTCATCAGTCAACTGAACTCAAAAAGGAGAGCATGTACCCAATATTAGAAACCAAAAAACAACTTTATATTTTGATTAATTTCTGCTCTTGCATCATGTACTTGTAGGGACACTCATTCATTATGCCAAACAAACTATTATTATATCTGAATTGCTCTTTTATCCAAGTACAGATACAATCAGGGAGAAGCAGTGAGCAAATTTTATTACATACTCTCCAAATGTTGAGTTTTCATTATGTAAATACAGCTCTGTTGTAATAGTCTAATAAACGGACAATGACTTTTTAAAAAATAATTTTTATTGTGCATTAAGTGACGGTTTACAAATCAAGTCAGTCTGTCACATATAAGCCTATATACACCTTATTATATACTCCCATTTACTCTCCCCCTAATCAGTCCGCTCCCTCCCTCCAGTCTCTCCTTTTGTGACTGTTTTGCCAGTTTCTAACCCTCTCTACCCTCCCATCCCCCCTCCAGACAGGAGATGCCAATACAGTCTCAAGTGTCCACCTGATACAAGTAGCTCACTCTTCATCAGCATCTCTTTCCTACCCATTGTCCAGTACCTTCCATGTCTGATGAGTTGTCTTCGGGAATGGTTCTTGTCCTGGGCCAACAGAAGGTTTGGGGACCATGACCGCCAGGATTCTTCTAGTCTCAGTCAGACCATTAAGTCTGGTCTTTTTATGAGAATTTAGGGTCTGCATCCCACTGTTCTACTGCTCCCTCAGGGGTTCTTTGTTGTGCTCCCTGTCAGGGCAGTCATCAGTTGTGGCTGGGCACCATCTAGTTCTTCTGGTCTCAGGATGATGTAAGTCTCTAGTTCATGTGGCCCTTTCTGTCTCTTGGGGTCATAGTTATCGTGTGACCTTGGTGTTCTTCATTCTCCTTTGATCCAGGTGGGTTGAGACCAATTGATGCATCTTAGATGGCCGCTTGTTAGCATTTAAGACCCCAGACGCCACACTTCAAAGTAGGGTGCAGAATGTTTTCATAATAGAATTTATTTTGTCAATTGACTTAGAAGTCCCCTTAAGCCATAGTCCCCAAATCCCCGACCTTGCTCCGTGGACCTTCAAAGCATTCAGTTTATCCTGGAAACTTCTTTGCTTTTGGTCCAGTCCAGTTGAGCTGACCTTCCCTGTATTAAGTATTGTGCTTCGCTTCACCTAAAGTAGTTCTTATCTACTAACTAATCAGTAAATAACCCTCTCTCACCCTCCCTCCCTCCCCCCCTCGTAACCACAAAAGTATGTGTTCTTCTCAGTTTATACTATTTCTCAAGATCTTATAATAGTGGTCTTATACAATATTTGTCCTTTTGCATCTAATTTTGCTCAGCATAATGCCTTCCAGGTTCCTCCATGTTATGAAATGTTTCACAGATTCGTCACTGTTCTTTATCGATGTGTAGTATTCCATTGTGTGAATATACCGCAATTTATTTAACCATTCATCCGTTGATGGACACCTTGGTTGCTTCCAGCTTTTTGCTATTGTAAACAGAGCTGCAATAAACATGGGTGTGCTTATATCTGTTCGAGTAAAGGCTCCTATTTCTCTAGGGTATATTCCAAGGAGTGGGATTTCTGGGTTGTATGGTAGCTCTATTTCTAACTTTTTAAGAAAACACCAGATAGATTTCCAAAGTGGTTGTACCATTTGACATTCCCACCAGCAGTGTATAAGAGTTCCAATCTCTCCGCAGCCTCTCCAACATTTATTATTTTGTGTTTTTTGGATTAATGCCAGCGTTGTTGGAGTGAGATGGAATCTCATCGTAGTTTTAATTTGCATTTCTCTAATGGCTAATGATCGAGAGCATTTTCTCATGTATCTGTTAGCTGCCTGAATGTCTTCTTTAGTGAAGTGCGTGTTTGTATCCTTTGCCCACTTTTTGATTGGGTTGTTTGTCTTTTCGTGGTTGAGTTTTGACAGAGTCATATAGATTTTAGAGATCAGATTTTTCTGTCTGAAAAAACCAGATTGTTTTTCTACCCCACCGCCCTAACATTAGGAAATCGACAGTATTTTTGTATCATTATTTTAAATATTTTAACTTTTTTATTTATTTTTGTAGCTTAGAATAATTTTCATTTATTCCCCCATGTGTCAATATCTGACTATCTGGGAAATTCACTGAGTATTCTACATTCACAAAGCAGTATTTGTAGATCAGGCCTACATTGTAAAACATGTTAAGAATTGATTATCTTTCATTAACAGATTAGGGTTATTCCTAAAAATGTTTAATCTGGTATTATGTCTTAAGAGAGGCCACATTGAAAAGTTTTAGTGACATTAATCTGGGTTTATTGCGTGTCCACACTGAATTTTCACAGAGAATAGAAGCCTTTCTATTGTTTAATCAAACTCTGAGCTAATTGATTATCCTAATACTGCTAATGTTACTACTAATACTGAATAAATATCTTGGAATAATACCCAAAAAACCATTGCCATCAAGTCGATTCTGGCTCATATCAACCCTATAGTTATGGCTAATTTATAGCTGGAGCAAGGCAAGTTATTTGAGTAGATTGAGGTTGAGACTACAATGTACCAGAAGGAAGAATGGACTAGAAGGCAGAAAACTTCTAGTTCTGGGTTGGCTGGGCCAGTTGCTATCTGTGTGATCTTATCCAAATCACTTAACTTTTCTTGGTCTTAGCTTCCTCACTTGTGAAATAAGTATTCACTATTGCCGTCTTACATCAAAACAGTTTTACAAATTTAAAACATTGTTTAACTACACTAAAGTAAAACAAAACAAAGCCCAAAAACAAAACAAAACCCATTACCTTTGAGTCGTTTTTGTTAGGTGCCGTCGAGTTGGTTTCGACTCATAGCAGCCCTATGTACAACAGAATGAAACAATGCCTGGTCCTGCACCATCCTCACTACTGTTGCTATATTTGAGCCCATTGTTGCAGCCACTGTGTCAGTCCATCTTGTCGAGGATCTTCCTCTTTTTCACTGACCCTCTACCTTACCAGGCATGATGTCCTTCTCCATGGACTGTCCTTCCTGATAACATGTTCAAAGTACCTGAGACGAAGTCTCACCATCCTGGCTTCCAAGAAGCACTCTGGCTATACTTCTTCTGAGACAGACTTGTTCATTCTTCTGAGAGTCCATGGTAAATTCAATATTCTTCACCAGCACTGTAGCACACAATTATTAACCAAAAAGACCAAACCAGTTGCCACTGAGTCAGTCTGACTCATGGTGACTCCTTGTGTTTCAGGGTAGAACTGTTCTCCATAGAGTTTTAATGGCCATGACCTTTCAGAAGTAGATCACCAGGCCTTTCTTCTGCAGCACCTCTGGGCATTCAAACTGTCAACCTTTCAGTTAGTAGCTGAGCACTTAACTGTTTGCACCATCCAGGGACCCAACACTATTATTAAAAAAAAAAAAAAATTTTTTTTTATTGTTAGGACATTATAAATCTAGGATAAAGTGATTGCTACTAAAATTTTTTGTAGGAAGAGTAGAAAACTTGGTTCTTGGTGAGTACATATTATACATATAACTGGTCAAATAATTGAATTTATAGTAGAAAATATATTTATCACCTTGTACTATATATAGATTATACAACCGTAATAATTTCATAAGATTTTGCACTATCAGTTAAGATATAGTCTGATAAAGTATTTAAGATAGGACTAGAAGGACAAATTTAAATTTATTATTGAAAATAATATATGATAGAATGTCATAAATCCAATAAAGCAAAGATATTGATATAGCTGTCTCATTTGAGGAAACATTGCAAAACAAATGAGCAAACAAAAAACCTCCTTATGCATTCTCCTCCACCCATTCTTTCCATCCATGGAAAAGGAATTAAAGTAAATGTGAAAATTAAAAATTATCTAATTAAAGTGTAATCAGTGGGGTGATTTATATGCATTGGTTGAGTATATTTGAGAACTAAGAGTCTATTACTTCTGTACTAGTCCAGAAGGAATGTCAAATATTTACATACCACTTGAAGCTTTCAAGCTCAATCACAGTATTGCTACCTTCTTGGCTAGTAAGTCCATATTGTTATATGAAATGTATGTAAAATTAATTAGAGTTATAAAAACAATTATTAATGGTACTACATATTTTATGGCATTTTGTACTATTTCAAAGTGCTTTTTACATCTTTTCTCATTTCCTTCATTTGAAATCATTACTAATTCAGTAAACATTCTCTGAGTTCTATACACTCTTATTTTAAACTGCCTTTTTGGTAACCACAAGGTTCCCAGTGCTTAAAAGGCCATGAGCTTGGGAAACTAGGATATATCATTCCAAATAATAATTACTTGATTTTTAAGTCAATGTTACTGATAAAATTCTGCAGTATAATAAAACAATGAATCCACAGTAATTTAACACCAAATGAAGAGCTTATAATATTGATTTTTCTGGGTTATTACATCTGTTTTTAAAGGTAAACGAAGCTTTAACACCTGAGACTACAGCATTGATCATAACATTGTCATTGTAAAAGCCTTTGCTGTCAGTTTACTTCTAGATAAAATAAAGAGCAGCCTACCTTTAAATCAGGTAATTAATTTACTGGAGCTGCAATATGAGATTTCCAGTTAGTTTCAACAAATCACATTTCCCTGTAGGAGTTCTGACTCCTAACTTATATAGATGCTGCGGACACCAGATGCTTACTTGCATTGTCAAAATTTCCAGTAATACAATGTGTCCAAATCTACACTATTAAAAAAATATTAAAAGAATTTATTTAGAAAATACTTAGAGACAGACCCAACATGGCATCCTAGATAGACATATCATACCACCCCTCTGCAGCAAAGAACTGAAAAACTGAGTAAAATAGATACAAACATCAATCCAGGAACCTTAAGCATCAAATGAAGGGATAAAAAAATAGATCGAACACTGAATGAAAGAAGAAACTGAAGGAAAACAGAGAATGAGAGAAATATGGCATGGAGGTCCACTGCCAACTAACATGGCACAGTGTCATCATCTTGGAGTACAGCCACCAATGAACATGGACAGGGAGTACAGGAAGGCAACTTCACAGAGCTCCCAACAGGACACAGAGCACCTGCCCTGTACCCTTCCTCTACCCTTTCCTGTTGAGACTGGCCCACTGCCACCCTGGGTCCCCCAGCCCCCACCTACCATCTCCCACCATGCCACTCTCTTCCCCTTTCCTCCTTTTCGTTCTCTCCCACCTAGCCTCATATACCACCTCTACAACTTCCCACCAGGCCCCTTGTGGGTGGAGAGCTACCAGTCCACTGCCAACCCAGGTCTCCCCCACCCCCACCGGACAGCTCCTGACATGCCATTTTATTTTTATTTCATTTATTTCTCCCTCTTCTCCTTTTCTTTACACTCTCACCTAGCCCTGTACTCCAGCTCTACCTAGTCCCACCAGGCCACACTGTGCCACCTTGGCTAGAGAGGCACCAGCCCACCGCCATCCCAGGTCCACCCCATCCCCACCCGATGACTCCTGCTACACCATTTTTCTCTATTCTTTTTTCCCTTTCCTTTCTATCTCTTTTCTTTGTTCCCCCACCTAACCCTGTACCCCACACCTCCTAACCACCAGCCCATGCCATGCTGCCATGGCTAGAGCATCCCTAGCTGAGGCCTACTGCTACACCAGTCCTGCATTGCCCCTTCTCTCCCTCCACTCAACCAGCTGCTGAATGGAGGGAAGCAAGCCTGTACCACTCCTTATCCGACACCTCCACCTGTGTC
This sequence comes from Elephas maximus indicus, assembly GCF_024166365.1. Taxonomy (NCBI): domain Eukaryota; kingdom Metazoa; phylum Chordata; class Mammalia; order Proboscidea; family Elephantidae; genus Elephas; species Elephas maximus. Next base: position 78,707,156 of record NC_064846.1, on the reverse strand, counting down.
ATGAGGACCTATGAATGCTCCCACACTGCTGGACCAACATCAGGAGGCATAGAGCACCCATCCAGGCATCCCTCAGCCACCTCACCAAACCAGTGTACAGCAAAGCCTTCTGCTGCCCTGCTCACCTGGACAAGGTTGTAAGAGCTATTGTGCCCACAAACAAGCAAGTACAAAGCATGCCTGGCCTGCCTTCCCTGACATATCAGACAAAACACAGAAAAAGGAGAAAACAAATGAACATACAATCAATAAATAAAGAAAACAATATCTTAATAATACCTTAATGTCTCAAAGATAGCAGACAGCATCCAAACATAAAAAAGCCGGAAAAGATGACCCTAGCGAGTGACCAAAATAAAGAATCAGATGACCTTCCAGTAGAAGAAAAGGCAGTGGAACTACCTGATATGGAATTCAAAAGACTAATATTTAGGGTTCTCCAGGAGACTAGGAAAGAGATCAAGAAAAGCACAGGAAAAAAAAAAAAATAGGAAAAAATAGACAAAATCATGGAAAACACAGATAAAATCAACAAAAATATAGCCAAAATCAAGGAAACACAAAGAAAGCAATGGAAATTTTCAGGAAAATAATACAAGAACAAAATGTCAAGATAAATAATTAGAAATCACAAAAACAACAACTAGAAACCCAAAAGATAAACAACAAAACTTCGGAGATGGACAACTCAATAGAAGGTCTGAAGAACAAATTTGAAACAATGGAAGACAGAATCAGCAAGATTGAAGACAATTCCATAGACACCACTTGGTATGAGGAAAAATCAGAGAAAAGAATAAAGAAAAATGAAAAAAATCTAAGAGTGATGCGGGACACAATCAAGACCCAAAACTCACATGTAATCAGAATTCCAGAACAGAGTGCGAAAATGGAAAACACAGAGAAGATTGTGGAATATTTGCTGGCAGAAAATTTCCCAAATATAATGAAGGATGAAAAGCTGACCACCCAAGAAGCTAAATGAACCACATATAGGATCAACCCCTAAAGAAAGTAACCAAGAGATGTCATAATCACGAAACCAAAAGACAAAACCAAAGACAAAGCCAACACAAGAATAATATACCCCGCAAAACTCTATCTCAAATATGACAGTGAAATTAGGAGATTTACAGATAAACAGAAATTAAGAAAATTTGTAAAAACCAAGCATACAGGAAATATTAAAGGGAGTCCTTTGGTTATAGAACCAACAACATCAGACAAAACTAGAGTCTATGAACAAGACAGCATCAGCCAGATACCAACGTAGGTAAAGAACTCACACTAATAAAACAAAGCCAAAAGACTTAGAGCAGAGAAACAGAGATGTCAATCTGTAAATGACAACGTCAAAGCAATAAAAGGGAATAAATGGCATAGGTATAGAACTTTCAAATGAAGAGGAAGTTAAGATGATATCAAGTAATAAAAGACTGGTTCAAACTTAGGAAGATAAGGGTAAACTTCAAGATAATCACAAAGAAAGTTAACAAACCTACTCATCAGAATAATGAAGAAGAAAAATATAAAGTCTCAGTAAACACAAAATCTGTAATAATGAAAGAAAAGAAAATCCACAAACAAAAGGACTCAGCACAGGAAAGTAAGGAACAAAGAAAAAGTCAGCATCACAAAAAAAAAAAAGCACAATAATATGACAGCAATAAACTCATACCTACTGATAATCACACTGAATGTAAACAGCTTAAATGCACCTGTAAAGAGACGGAGAGTGGCAGAATGGATAAAAAAGCATGACCCATCAATATATTGTTTACAAGAGACACACCTTAGATACAAAGATATAAACCCACTGCCGTCAATTCCGACTCATAGCGACCCTATAGGACAGAGTAGAACTGCCCCATAGAGTTTCCAAGGAGTGCCTGGTGGGTTCGAACTGCTGACCTTTTGGTTAGCAGCTGTAGCTCTTACCCACTACAACACCAGGGTTTCTCACAAAGACATAAATATATTAAAAATTAAAGGATGGAAAATAATACATCAAGCAAACAGTAACCCAAGAAGGGCAGGAGTGGCAATACTAATCTCAAATAAAATAGACTTTAAGGCAAAATTAACCATAAAAGGAAAAGGAAGGGCATTATGTAATGATAAAGGGACAATCCACCAAGAAGACATAACCTTAATAAACATCTGAGCACCCAATGGCAGGACTCCAAAATACATAATGCAAACTCTAACAACATTGAATAGAGAAACTGACAGTTCCACAATAATAGTAGGAGACTTCAACACACCACTCCTGTAAAGGAAAGAACATCTAGAAAGAAACTTAGGAAAGATACAGAAGATCTAAAGGCCAAAACCAACCAACTTGACCTCATAGACATATACAGAACATTCCACCCAACAGCAGAAAAGTATACATTCTTTTCCAATGCACATGGGACATTCTCCAGAGTAGACTACATTTTAGGCCACAAAGAAAACCTTAATAAAACCCAAAACATCAGAATATTACAAAGCATTCTCTCTGAGCACAACACCATAAAATTAGAAACTATAACAGGAAGAGCAAGGATTAAAAAATAAAATACATAGAAACTAAATAACAACTTGCTTAAAAACAACTGGGTTATAGAAGAAATCAAAGAGGGAATAAAAAAAATCCTATAATTAAATGAGAATGGAAACACATCATACCAAAACCTTTCGGACACGGCAAAGGCATTGCTTTGAGGTCAACTTATAGCAATAAACAAACACATCAACAAAGAATGGGCCGAAAGCAAAATGTTAGCTGTACAACATGAACGCATAGAAAGAAAACAGCAAAAGAAGCCCACAGCTACCAGAAGAATGGAAATAATAAAGATCCAAGCAGAAATAAGTGAAGTGGAGAACAGAAAAACAATAGAAAGAATCAACAAAACCAAAAGTTGGTTCTTTGGAAAGATAAACAAAATTGAAAAACCACTGACCAAATTGTCAAAAGAAAAACAGGAGAGGAAGCAAATAACCCAAAAAGAAATGAAACGGGGGACATTACCACAGACCCAACTGAAATAAGAAGAATCGTAATAGAATACTATGAAAAATTGCACTCCAACAAATTTGAGAACCTGGAGGAGATGGACAAATCTCTAAAAACACACTATCTACCTAAACAAACACAAGCTGAGATGGAAAATCTGAACAGACCCATAACAAGAGAAGAGATTGAAGAGATAATTTAAAAACTCCCATTAAAAAAAGCCCTGGGCGGGATGGCTTCACTGGATAATTCTACCAAACATTCAGAGAAGAGCTCACACCAGTATTACTTAAACTATTTCAGAGCACAGAAAAGGAAGGAATACTCCTGACTTCATTCTAGGAAGACAGCATAACTCTGATACTAAAGCCAGGCAAAGACGCCACAAAAAAGAAAATTACAGACCACTATCACTCATGAATGTAGATGCAAAAATTCTCAGAAAAATTCTAGCTGATAGAGTTCACCATAATATATAAAAAAAAATGCCATCAGGTATGCAAAGATGGTTCAACATTAGAAAATCAATATAATTCACCACATAAATAGAACAAAAGAATCACATGATCACCTCAATTGATGCAGAAAAAGGCAACACCCTTTCCTTATAAAAACTCTCAATAAATAAGAATAGAAGGGAAATTCCTCAACATAATAAAGGGCATCTATAAAAACAACATCCAACATCATTCTCAACAGAGAGAGACTCAAAGAAATCCCCCTGAGAATGGGAACAAGGCAAGGATGCTCTTTATCACCACCCCTATTTAACATCGTGCTGAAAGTCCTAGCTAGACCAATAAGACAAGAAAAAGAAATAAACTTATCCAGATTGGAAAGGAAGAAGTAAAACTATCCCTATTTGCAGATGATATGATCCTATACATAGAGAACCCCAAAGATTCCACAAGAAAACTGCTGGAACTAATAGAAAGATACAACAGATTAGCAGGATACAAGATAAACATACAAAAACCAGTTGGATTCCTATATACCAACAAAGAAAACTCCCAAAAGGAAATCAGGAAAACAATACCATTCATAATAACCTCTAAAAAGATAAAATACTTAGGTATAAATTTAATCAGGGACAAAAACATCTATACAAAGAAAACTACAAAATGCTATTGCAAGAAACCAAGAGACCTACATAAATGGGAAAACATACCATGCTCATGGATAGGAAGACTAAACGTGAAAATTTCCATTCTACCTGAAGTAACCTACAGATATAATGCAATTTCCATCCAAATACCAACAGCATTCTTTTTTTTTTTTTAAATTGTATTCTAGATGAAGATTTACAGAGCAAATTAGTTTCTCATTAAGCAATACACATATTGTTTTGTGACATTGGTTGCCAAAGCATTATTTAAAGAGATGGCAAAACTAATTACCAACTTTATGGGCAAAGGAAAGAAGCCCTGGAGAAACAAAGCATTATTGAAGAATAAGAACAAAGTAGGAGGTCTCACACTACCTAATCTCAGAAAGTATTATTTTAACAAATGATGCTGGGAAAACTGGATGTCCGTCTGTAAAAAAATGAAATAGGACCTATACCTCACACCATACACAAAAACTAACTCAAAATGGATCAAAGACCTAGATATAAAACATAAAATGATAAAGATCATGGAAGAAAAAATAGGGACAACATTAGGGGCCCTAATACAAGGCAAAAATAGAATACAAACCATAACTAACAATGCAGAAACACCATAAGAGAAACTAGATAACTGGGAGCTCCTAAATTTAAACACTTACGCTTATCAAAAGACTTCACTAAAATAGTAAAAAGTACCTGAAGACAGGGAAAAAAAATTTGGCTAGGCCATATCTGACAAGGGTCTAATCTCTAAAATCTATAAAATACTCCAACACCTCAACAACAAAGAGACAAATAACCCAGTTAAAAAATGGGCAAAGGATATGAATAGACACTTCACCAAAGAAGGTATTCTGGCATCTAACAGACACATGAGGAAATGCTCAAGATCATTGGCCATTAGAGAAATGCAAATCAAAACTACAATGACATAGCATCTCATATAAACTTTACTTGTACTATCAAAAAACTGAAAAATAACAAACGTTGAAGAGGTTATGGGGGAGATTGGAACTCTTATGCACTGCTGGTGCGAATGTAAAATGTTACAACCAGTGTGGAAAACGATATGCTGCCTCCTTAAAAAGGTAGAAATAGCAATACCATATGATCCAGCAATTCCACTTCTAGGAATATATCTTAGAGAAATAAGAGTTGTCACATGAATCGACATTTGCACACCCATGTTCACTGTAGCATTATTCACAAGAGCAAAAAGATGAAAAGGACCTAAGTGCCCATTAACATATGAATGAATAAACCAATTATGCTACATACACACAATGCAATACTATGCAATTATAAATAACAATGATGAATCTTCAAAACATCCTATAACGTGGATAAATCTGGAGGGCATTATGTTGAGTGAAATAAGTCAATCACAAAAGGACAAATATTGTGTGAGACCACTATTATAAAAACCCAAGGAAATGTTTACACACAGAACAAAACAATCTTTGATGGTTATGAGGAAGGGGAGAGGTAGGGAGAGGAAATCATTAACTAGATAGTAGACAAGTGATAACGTTGGTCAAGGGGAAGACAACATACAATGTAGGGGAAGTCAGGACAATTTGAGCAAGGCAAAGCCATAGAAGCTTCTGGGGCTGAGGGCTGGGGACCATGGTCTGGGGGGACATCTAGGTCAATTGGCATAACATTGTTCATAACGAAAATGTTCTACATCCTACTTTGGTGAGTAGTGTCAGGGGTCCTAAAAGTTTGCAAGTAGCTATCTAAGATACATCTATCGGTCTCAGCACGTTTGGAATAAAGAAGAATGAAGAAAACCAAAGACACAAGGAAAATATTAGTCCAAAGGGCTAAAGGACCAAATGAACCATAGCCTCCAGCAGCCTGAGCACAGAAGAACTAGAAAGTGCCTAGCTACCACCACTGATGACTCTGACAGGGATCACAATAGAGGATCCCAGGCAGAGTGGGAGAAAAATGTAGACCAAAATTCAAATTCATAAAAAAAAGACCAGACTTACTGGTCTGACAGTGACTGGAGGAAACTCCAAGACTGTGGCCCCTGGACACCCTGCTAACTCAGAATTGAAGCCACTCCCAAAGTCCACCTTCCAGCCAAAGCTGAGACAGGCATATAAAACAAACAATAACACATGTGAGGAACGTGCTTTTTAGTTCAACCAAGAATAAGAGACAAAATGGGCAACCCCTGCCCAAAAGCAAAGACATGAAGGCAGGAAAGGACAGGAAAACTGGATGAATAGAGAAGCCAGGGTATAAAGGGAAAGGGTGAGAGTGCTGACACCTTGTGGGGGTTGCAACTAATGTTATGAAACAATTTGCATATAAAACTTTTGAATGAAAAACTAATTTGCACTGTAAACTTTCACCTAGGACACAGTAAAATTAAAAAATATACACATATGCATTAAGTGAGGCTTGGAGATGGTCTGTCTTCATGATCTTATGGAAATATCTGTAGCAGCAAAGTTCATCTAATAAGCTTTATTAAGGGGAGAAATACTTTAGCCTGTTTAGAATCTTCTGTAATTAATTAACAATCCTATCATCTCTTAAATTACTATTTCCTAAATTCCTTCTGGAGCCCTTTTGGCTCAGTGGCTAAGAGCTCAGCTGCTAACCAAAAGGTCGGGGTTTGGAATCCACCAGCCACTTCTTGGAAACCCTATGGGGCAGTTCTACTCTGTTCTATAGGGTCTACTGTGAGTCGAAATCGACTTGATGGCAACAGGAAAAATTCCTTCTATTATCTTGTTATTGCTTAAATAATCAATGAGTATGGTCTTTTTGTATGTTGATGTGCAAATCCTAGAATTTCTAAAAGACCTTCAACAAGACATTGTTACCATTGTTGTTAGGTACCATCTAATCCGTTTGACTCATAGTGACCCTGTGTACAACAGAGCGAAACACTGCCTGGTCCTGCACCACCCTCACAGTTGGTCCTATGTTTAAGCCCATCATTGCAGCCACTGTGTCAGTTCATCTTGTGGAGGATCTTCATCTTTTTTGCTGACCCTCCACCTTACCGAGCATAATGTCCTTCTCCAGGGACTGGTCCCTCCTGATAACATGCCCAAAGTACATGAGATGAAGTCTCGCCATCCTAGCTTCTAAGGAACTGTCTTAGTCATCTAGTTCTGCTATAACAGAAATACCACAAGTGGATGGCTTTAACAAAGAGAAGTTTATTCTGTCGCAGGCCAGTAGGCTAGAAATCCGAATTCAGGGTACTGGCTCCAGGGGAAGGCTCTCTCTGTTGTCTCTGCAGAAGGATCCTTGTCTTCAGTCTTCCCTTGGTCTGGGAGCATCTCGGCACAGGAACCTCAGGTCCAAAGGATGTGCTCCGCTCCTGGCACTGCTTTCTTGGTGGCATGAGGTTCCCACTCTCTCTGCTCGCTTCTCTCTTTTATATCTCAAAAGAGATTGGCTTAAGACACTACCTAATCTTGTAGGCCTCATCAGTGTAATTGCTGCTAATCCATTTTATTACATCATAGTGATAGGATTTACAATACACAGGAAAATCCCATCAGAAGATAAAATGGTAGACAATCAAACAATCATACAAGGGAATCATGACCTAGCCAAGTTGACAAATATTTTTGGGGGACACAATTCAATCCATGACAGGAACGTTCTGGCTGTACTTCTTTCAAGACATCAACAAGATGAGTCAGATTTAAATTTAAATAGCCCTGGAAAATAGAGTTTTGACAGAAGAAGTAAAAGATTTGTATGGCTTTAGTTCATGTGACTCCTAGAGGAATGTGCCTCTGTGTCTGCAAAAAAAAAAAAATTTTTTTTTTGGCCTTACCCTGTATTTGTATTTGGACTTGTCTTATTCTAAGAACCAGATGGGTTTTGAAAACCAGAAAGTTCTTGGATGGAGGAGAAAGAAGAAAGGCCGAAATCCATAGATGCCATACAAACCACTCAGTGATCTGCTTAGATTTGTCATGTTTTTTATATTAGGAGATAATAGCAGAAAGGAAATGGTACAGATATTTGCAGATTATTTTATCTGTGCTTTTGACACTCTGGTCAGTATACTTCCCATATTTAGGGAAAATCTATTAAATCCTCACAAATACTTTATAAGATTTATTAGGTTTTTAAATGATCTCTCTGAATATTATAAATCAGGGAATGGTAAGTTTAAAGAACCCAAGAACAACCCTTGGGGATAAAGGGACATCAAACCTCTTGTTTGGTGATAGGCTTTAATAAAACATATATTCCACCTTAAATATAGTATCTTCACTTCAGAATGTGGAGAGATTGGAGTTTCTGACAATTTGCTACCACATTTTAATATGTTTGAATGACTTTGAGTATATATTATAGATCACCATTCAAATGGACATATATAATTGAGTCACTTTAGTAATCTTCCATCTACTTCAGAGTAAGGCAAATAAAATCTTCAGAATTGTTGCTTCTGCTTCAACATGGGTTACTGTTTATCAGTCTTTTCTTTCCCTTATTCATTACCTTCCTAGAAAGGACATTTTCATATGATGCTCTCTCCCTCTCATTTATGTTTGCTCTTAAGTATTTTTTTGTAAATCAGTTAAAAGGTTAACTAACTTTGATCATGTACCAAATTAAAAAAGTGACAGCTAAGAATAAAATTAAGCTCTAGCAAGGAGGCTTTCAACAAAGGATCCTTGAATCCATTCTGGTGACTTCCCAAGAGTAATTAAATACACTATTTCTGCAGTATTCTGAAAATGAAGCTTTGTTCCTTACCTTTTGTTGTATTTCATAAGGACTAAAGAAGCAGTCATAAAAAAAAAAGGGAAGGAAAGGAAGCAAGTACAACTGAAGATATACTGCCAAATACATGGTGTGTCATTAAAATATATATATATATGTGAGGGAGGAGGTTTGTAAAACAAAAATCGTGGAAAGTGTATTTTCACAGTTTGTTTAAAGAAGAACCCACCAAAGAAGTTTTCTGAGATAAAGATGAAAAATGCACATAGGGGCAGGTGGTGCCATTAGCCATGCTGTTGGGGCTGACAGATCAGTACCGAAGTGGCATCAGGGCAGGGAAGCATCAGCTTCAGTAATGGAGAGATGTCTAGGGGAAAGATTGCTCTATCTCGGTGATGGGTTCCTAGCATGTTATAAATCGAAGATTGTTCTTTCCTGCCACTGAGATGAGCAGCTCTTTCTCCTTCCCAGAATGAAATGTCGGACAGAGACAGGGAACAGATGAAAACAAAAAAGTAGGATAAAATTTTATCTCTTTAACATAAATCTCCAGTGGGAACAGAAAGACAGTACAGTGCCAATCTCCAGCGTAAATATGAGGAGAAGAAAATGCTTCCTTTTTAATAATTCCTTCTCATTCTAGCATACAGGATAGATAGCTTGTGATAACAGTTCTCTACTTGGCTCGATATAACTTGGTTCTTAATTAAAAAAAAATTGGAAACAAGAAATTTTGAATGGATTCAGGCTTTAGGTTTGGCATGAAAGAAATGTTGAGCTGGAATGATATTCAGTTAGAAGGAGGCAGAATGTATAGTAAAACCTGTAGAGTCCAGGTTTTGATTTCTGGCCAAACAGCCCTTCCACATAAGTAGCCCTGTGATCTTAGATACTTACCCTTTTCGAGTGTAGGTCTCCTCAAGAGTAAACTGGGAATAATAATACCAATCTCAAAAGTTACTGGAAAAATAAATAAGATGATATGTAAAAAGAACCTAGCACAGTGCCTGATAAGTAATTAGTATTTTATAAAAGTCTCTTTCCTTTCCAACCAGTCTATATAAACTTATACAGTCAAGATTTACCTTTTCCCAGAAATGATTAAATGGAAATAAAAATAACTTTTTCCCTCACTATGTTAAAAAGTTAATTTTACTGTCATCAAGTTGATAATATTAGCAAGGTCCTATATATCACTAAGGTACCAACAGTGATTACTTTTTAATTAACAGCATTAAAATTTTACCATATTTACAAAAGGTAAATTTCCATAAAAAATATCTAGGTAAATATAATATGAAGAGGGTGACAACTTTCCCATCATCATTTTATAATGATAGCAATATATCCAGAGAGGTTAAGTGACCTGCCTAAAACCTCACAGAGGATGATTAGCAGCACTGGAAATGATCAGCAAGTCTTTCTTTCTGTCCAGCACTCTGGCTTTTCGTTCATGTAAATTGTCACTGGGCAAGCTAAATGCGCAGGGGATTGTCCTGGAGCAAACAGACAGACAAACAAAAAACACAAGAACGTAACAACAACAACAAAGAAACCTAGTAAAAAACAAAGTATATAATGAAAACTCAGGTACCACTTTCAGGGAAGTAAATAGAAAATTAGTGAGTGTACCAATCTATCTATGTACTAATTGACCTATATACATCATACTTCTCAAAAGCGAAATGGCAAATTATAACTCCTTGAAAAGCAGCATGTTGTTCCTTGGCATGCTTTATTTGACCAAAGATAACATAGTGTAACCTTCTCCAGAATAGGGAGATACTACTGATCTCCAAGAGGAGAATTATAGTAAAAGTTAAAAAAAAAAATTCTCACAAAATAAAGTGAGCAATTCATGCCCTAAGATACCCTGCGGGTCCGTAAGACACTTCCATGGGGTCCATGAAGTCCTCCCTTTTGTAACAGCAGATCTGTATGAGGCTGAGTTTTCTTCCTATACTTTACCAAAACGACGTGTTACAACAGATTGAATGCAGAAGGAGATAGGAAAGTCCAGCTGCCTTCTGGATTTGCAAAAAATGTAAAACAATGCCACTCTTTTCACTGAATTTTTTTAAAGCTATTTTTTATTGTGGTGAAAATATACATAGCAGAACATATGCTATCTTAACAATTTCTACATGTACAAATTCAGTGACACTGATTTGCATTCATTCTAGCCAGCCATTTCCGTATCACTCCACCACCATTAACAAAATCACTGCCCCCTAAGCAAAAACTCTCTCCCCCTACCTTCCTTACCTCTGGTAACCACTAATAACCTCTAGCTGTATACATTTGCTTATTTTCATATAAGTGAAATTGTAAGATACAAGAAAGAAAAGTCTAATTATTGCAATCTAATTCATTCTAATGAACAGAATATATCTATAAATATTGTGGCTATGCTTTTATTTTTCTGCCTCTGTTTCTCATGATTAACTAAGACCCTCTATTATTTTATTTTATTTTCCATTCAGAATTCCTGAAATGGGGGAATTTGCTTTAGTTAGTTTTGTTAGAAGTGCCACAGATATGGGTTCAGATCTGATAGGAGCCAGATAGCCTGAAATGCGGAGGAATTCTACCTCACCATCATGCAATGTACTACTAATTCCAGTCTGCGTCCTTAAAAATGCATGGCATTGGTTATGAGGACAACCAGGCAGGAGAATATGAATAGCCATCCCTAAGGAGGTAGAGTACTAATAAAATTTTTGCACGTTGAACAGAAGATATTTTCCAGGATAAGGTGCCAACATAGGAATTTTATTGTGAATATTGAGTGCCTCATTTTTGTTTACTTCTTTTTAAATTCTGTTGTCAGAAAGTTTTTCATATTTTTTAAGCTTGGCCTTGCAATACTTTTTGAAAGTATTCAAGCATATTGTGAAGGGCCCAGACTAAGGAAACTGTTGGGAAAGCACACAAAAGTTTATTGCAGTGTAAAACTCTGAGAAAAACTTTTCTTTAGCTTAATTTAAAATCTGCTTTATTTTCCCTTTGCAAAGGTGACCAAGGAGTCTGATTAAACTAGTTAAGTGTGTCAGAGGCTAAGGGCCAGATTTTGTCTCCGATCTGCCTGTGCAATACCAGTTGAGAAAACTGGTTATTTTCAATACAATCAAGATTATTTACTGTAAATATTTTTAATACCTAACTGATGTTTGTGTTTTAAAAGTAGCATTTCAAGAGCTCAGGTTAGAATTATAGCAGCTAGCCATGAGAATGTGTTCTTAAAATTAATTACCTAAATGCTTGAAGAAACAAAAATGCTTACTTAGTCTAACATGTACCCCCCCCACACAGATATGTACCATCTTTAACTTCAAAGTATATTTTTTGCATAACCTGTAGTTTATAGAAGAAAGTAATTTTTCAGAAGGTACCCCCATGTTGCTGACAAGACCCATTCAGTGTTCAAATTGTATTATTCAGTACATCGTTGAAATACATGTAGAAATCGTTTACTTTAGGTTGTTTATTCATGTATCAAATAAAACGTTATTAATTTGCTGAGTTGAGGAGACTTTGGCAAATGTTTGAATAGGTTTATTGTCATCTAATCTCTTGAGAGTCTTTCTTTTCTTTAAGGAAACAAATGAAAGGGAACTTTTATTTCTCTGGATGATCCTGACATGCAGATTTAAAAATGAAATGTTTAATGGAATCATGAATAAAAGGAAACAGATTTGTCTGTCAAAAAGTGAATAGCAGTATTCTTTGATTAATACCAAAATTGAATCTAAAATAGTTTTAGCCATTTCATGCAGGTGACATCTGTGCTTAAATATAATTTTCTCTCCTTGTTCTGGCATGACTGTTAATTACTTACTCAATGTGGTTCAACATTTAGTTAATAAATATGTCAAGCTTTTTACCATGGTGTTCTTTTTGCGGAGTTGTGAATTTGCAATTAGTTTTAGATTTACAACATGGTGACAGACAGTGCTGTATAAATAGAGGTTAAACACACAATTTACATATTAATTTCATGATTCATTTATTCAATGATTTATGTGGCTATAGATTGTATTTAATCCCCGTGCTGGAGTTGTTTCAGGCATGATAAACAGAATCACTATACTTGCAGAGAAGTAATGATGTCTGTATTGAACTACAGGAAGTTAAGGGGAAAATAAGAAAGGTTTGGAAACAGAGTGATTCATTATCTTTAATACTTTCTGATGGGCAAGTGAAAAGCAATAATGGATTTTTCAAAAGACCACATCTGATAATACTGAGGGTGGGGGAGGAAGAGGGTTACCCTGCTAGCATCATGTTTTGCAAATAGGAAGCACTAAAATATTTGTTACATTGAAATAACATGAAGTTAAGGGAAAGGGTAATATTATATTTTTAAGGCTGCACAAAACTTTAAGTTAAATTGTGAAAAGCAAATCCCTTTCAACTGACTTCTATTAATTGGCCTTTTTCCTCCTGAGAAGCACCGTCTCTGTATTTTAAATGCTGTTCTTATCCATTGGTGTAGTTTTATTTGATATTCCTAGTCATATTGATTTAATGTCAAATAGAGATTACAGTAAATAGAGATTTTCCTTCTGCTTTTTTTAAAATTTAAAACATTGATATATTTGAAGAATTGAAATGCATTATGTCAGGTAATTAAAAAAAAAACTCTCTAGTTTTTAGTGGACATAGTTCAGTTTTCAACTGATGTACTTAAAGTTTTCAGCATACTTCCAAAAAAGATCTAGTTAAGATAGGTAAACCGCCCACCTCTTGCATTATCAAAACTTAAAATTAAACAATTTAATCCAAGCAGAACTTATCAGTTACAGTGATATTCCTGGAACAACTCGTGATCCTCAAACTGACCTCATTTTGCCCCTTTTAAATGAGAATAACAGTTGTTGTGTGGAATCCTTAACTTAGTGCTGAGAGGTCGACCTACTTCTTTGTTCTTGAGGAAATCCTGCCCTAAAAGATGGTATTACCGAGAACTTTTCCCATGTAAAGGTACAGATATAAAACACATTAATCCTCAGCAAAGACTGTGGGATACTTTCACAGATTACTGAGCTAGGTTTTTGCAGTAGACAAAATCCTTTGGACACCTTTGCATTAAATTAAGTGTCTACTTTTTGCGACCAGTAAGATTAACATTTAGTCCCTGGGTAGTGCAAATGGTTAACATGCTTGGCTGCTAACTGAAAGCTTGGTGGTTCAAGTCCACCCAGAGGTGCCTCAGAAGAAAGGCCTGGAGACCTACTTCCAAAAAATCAGCCATTGAAAACCCTATGGAGCACAGTTGTACTCTGACACACATGTGGTCGCCATGAGTCAGAATTGACTCCATGGCAACTGGTGGTAGTGGTGAAGATTGACATTTAATACAAAAGAAAAAGAATTTTTGAAATGGAATTCTTGTAGCTTGAAATAATACCAAAAATAAATAAATAAATAAATAAAAAGAAAAAACCCAGGGAGGCGAAGCCAAGATGGCGGAATAGACAGACGCGTCCGGCGAGCCCTCTTTACAACAAAGACCAGAAAAAAGAAGTGAATCGAGTATATTTGTGACAAGCTGGGAGCCTGAGTATCAAAGGCAAGCTTAGACAATGAACTGAGGGCAGGGGGAGGAAGAGACCGTTAAGAAGCGGAGAGGAGTTACCGGACCTGAATCGCGGGGAGCCCTCAGGCACCTTTCCCGGAGCAGCAGTGGCGGCGGTGGTGGCGGTGGGCTGGTTCTAGCATTTGGCCGCAGTCTTCTCACGGAGAAGCAGCCAGCCACACAGCCCACTCACACCTCTGGAACCTGAGGAGAAGGGCGCTCTGGGCAGAAGCTAAGTGCTTCTGTATATTTTACCACACCCTCCCCACCCCCAAGCTGGCTTCAGCGGCTGAATCCCTGGGCTTAAGATAGACCCTGGTGAGCATCTGGAGCCATCCTCCCGGCCTTGGGGAAGGAAAAATTTGCAATTGGGGGAAAAGATAATTTGCTAGCTCCGTTAACTGGGGGAGCTCAGGACAGAAGTGGCTCCTGTCCAGGCATAAGCCATCTGTGGACCTTGAGCACCTTTCCCTTCTGTACGGACCTGTGTGGGCCTATTTCGGGAGAATAGGCCTTTGTTGGCAAACTCCAACCATTTCAGCTGTGCAGTGGAGAGGTAGGTGTTTGACATTTGACATTGCTTCACCTATTAAACAAGGTCCTTACCTATCCACATCAGGGACCTAAGGACTGGTAGCTCCACTCAGGTCACCCAGCCACCTGTGACAGGGGTCCAAAGATAAGTGGTACCTCCCAGTCCTTACAACCAAAAATGTTGGGTGCCCATGGTCCCTCTGCAGAACCCACCCACCAGCACGCTCTAGGGAACAGAGACAAGTTTTCCTCGGGGACACATGGGGGTCAGTTCTCAACCCCTGCCTTGTTCAGAGCATGACCCCTTGCTGCAAACAGATACTGGTATATACGCCAATCACCCCTGCCTCTCTAAGGCTGTAGGACAGAGCCTGTACCACACACTTGATGATCTTGAGCTGAATTCATACAAGAAAACTGAATGGACTCCTGGACTGATATACCTGATAACAGTGCTAGCTAGCTGAGGACAGGACACCAGAGCTCCAAAAGTGAAAATAATTAAGCTAGATCACTCAAGCAACCCATATGGGTATACCAAAACAAAACAAAGCAAGCAGCTACAACACAGTAAACAAGCATAAACAAATACAATAAGAAATGAGAGGGACCATATTACAATAGACCCAACTGGAATTAAAAGAATCATATCAGATTATTATGAAAAACTATACTCAAATTTGAAAACCTAGAAGAAATGGATGAATTCCTAGAAACACACTACCTACCTAAACTAACACAAACAGAGGTAGAACAACAAAATAGACCCATAACAAAAGAAGAGATTGAAAAGGTAATGAAAAAACTCCCAACAACAACAACAAAAAAAGCCCTGGTCCGGATGGCTTCACTGCAGAGTTCTACCAAACTTTCAGAGAAGAGTTAACACCACTACTACTAAAGGTAGTTCAGAGCATAGAAAAGGACGGAATAGTACCAAACTCATTCAGTGAAGCCACCATATCCCTGATACCCAAACCAGGTAAAGACATCATAAGAAAAGAAAATTATAGACATATATCCCTCATGAATGTAGATGCAAAAATCCTCAACAGAATTCTAGCCAATGGAATTCAACAACATATCAAAAAAATAATTCACCACGACCAAGTGGGGTTCATACCAGGTATGCAGGGATGGTTCAACATTAGAAAAACCATTAATGTAATCCACCACATAAATAAAACAAAAGGCAAGAATCACATGATCTTATCAATTGATGCAGAAAAGCCATTTGACAAAGTTCAACACTTATTCATGATAAAAACTCTCAGCAAAATAGGAATAGAAGGAAAATTTCTCAACATAATAAAGGGCATTTATACAAAACCAACAGCCAACATCACCCTAAATGGAGAGAGCCTGAAAGCACTCCCATTGAGATCGGGAGCCAGACAAGGATGCCCTTTATCACCACTCTTATTCAGCATTGTGATGGAAGTCCTAGCCAGAGCAATTAGGCTAGATAAAGAAATAAAGGTATCCAGATTGGCAAGGAAGAAGTAAAAGTATCTCTATTTGCAGATGACCTGAACTTATACACAGAAAACCCTAAGAAATCCTCCAGAAAACTACTGAAACTAATAGAAGAGTTCAGCAGGGTATCAGGATACAAGATAAACATACAAAAATCGGTTGGATTCCTCTACACCAACAAAAAGGACATCGAAGGGCAAACCACCAAATCAATGGCATTTACAGTAGCCCCCAAGAAGATAAAATACTTAGGAATAAATCTTACCAGAGATATAAAAGACATACAAAGAAAACTACAGTACACTTCTGCAAGAAACCAAAAGAGACTTACGTAAGTGGAAGAACATACCTTGTTCATGGATAGGAAAACTTAACATTATAAAAATGTCTATTCTGCCAAAAGCGATCTATACATTTAATGTAATTCCAATCCAAATCCCAACGACATTCTTTAATCAGACGGAGAAGCAAATCACCAACTTCATATGGAAGGGAAAGAGGCCCCGGATCAATAAGGCATTACTGAAAAAGAAGAACAAAGTGGGAGGCCTTACTTTACCTGATTTTAGAACCTATTATACTGCCACAGTAGTCAAAACAGCCTGGTACTGGTACAACAACAGATACATGGACCAATGGAACAGAATTGAGAATCCAGACATAAATCCATCCCCATATGAGCAGTTGATATTTGACAAAGGCCCCAAAAGAGTTAAATGGGGAAAAGACAGTCTTTTTAACAAATGGTGCTGGCATAACTGCATATCCATCTTCAAAAAAAATGAAACAAGACCCATACCTCACTCCATGGACAAAAGCTAACTCAAAATGGATCAAAGACCTAAACATAAAATCTAAAACAATAAAGATCATGGAAGAAAAAATAGGGACAACGTTAGGAGTCCTAATACATGGCATAAATGGTATACAAAAGATTATAAAAAATGTAGAAGAAAAAGTAGATAACTGGGAGCACCTCAAAATCAAACAGCCATGCTCATCCAAAAAAAAAAAAAATTTTTTTTTTCTCCAAAAGAGTAAAGCGATTATCTACAGACTGGGAAAAGTTTTTACCTATGACATTTCTGATCAGTGCCTGATCTCTAAAATCTACATGATACTGCAAAAAGACAAATAACCGAATTTAAAAATGGGCAAAAGATATGAATAGACACTTCACTGAAGAAGACATTCAGGTAGCTAACAGATACATGAGGAAATGTTCATGATCATTAGTATTAGAGAAATGCAGATCAAAACTACAATGAGATTTCATCTCACTCCAACAAGGCTGGCTTTAATCCAAAAAACACAAAATAATAAATGTTGGAGAGGCTGTGGAGAGATTGGAACAGTTATTCACTGCTGGTGGGAATGTCAAATGGTACAACCACTTTGGAAATCGATTTGGCACTTCCTTAAAAAGCTAGAAATAGAACTCCCATACGGTCCAGCAATCCCACTCCTTGGAATATATTCTAGAGAAATAAGAGCCTTTACACGAACAGATATAAGCACACCCATGTTTATTGCAGCAGTGTTTACAATAGCAAAAAAATGGAAGCAACCCAGGTGCCCATCAACAGATGAATGGCTAAATTATGGTATATTCACACAATGGAATACTACTCATTGATAAAGAACAGTGAGGAATCTGAAACATTTCATAACATGGAGGAACCTGGAATGCATTATGCTGAATGAAATTAGTCAGTTGCAAAAGGACAAATATTGTATATGACCACTATTACGAGAACTTGAGAAATAGTTTAAACTGAGAAGAAAACATTCCTTTGTGGTTATGAGAGGGGGGAGGGAGGAAGGGTGGGAGAGAGGTATTCACTAATTAGGTAGTAGATAAGAACTACTCTAGGTGAAGGGTAAGACAGCACACAATACAGGGGAGGTCAGCACAATTGGACTAAACCAAAAGCAAAGAAGTTTCCTGAATAAACTGAATGCTTCGAAGGCTATCGTATCAGCGGCAGGGATCTGAGGACCATGGTTTCAGGGGACATCTAAGTCAATTGGCCTAATAAAATCTATTAAGAAAACATTCTGCATCCCACTTTGAAGAGTGGCGTCTGGGGTCTTCAATGCTAGCAAGCAGCCATCTAAGATGCATCGATTTGTCTCAACCCACCTGGATCAAAGGAGAATGAAGAACACCAAGGACACAAGGCGAGTACGAGCCCAAGAGGCAGAAAGTTCCACATGAACCGGAGACTACATCATCCCGAGACCAGAAGAATGAGATGGTGCCTGGCTGCAACCGATGACTGCCCTGACAGGGAACACAACAGAGAACCCCTGAGGGAGCAGGAGAGCAGTGGGATGCAGACCCCAAATTCTCATAAGGCCAGACTTAATGGCCTGACTGACACTAGAAAGACCCCTGTGGTCATGGCCCCGAGACGTTTTGTTGGCCCAGGACAGGAACCATTCCGGAAACCAACTCTTCAGATATGGATTCGAGTGGACAATGGGTTGGAGAGGGATGCTGTTGAGGAGTGAGCTTCTTGGGTCAGGTGGACACTTGAGATTATGTTGGCATCTCCTGCCTGGAGGGGAGATGAGAGGGTGGAGGGGGTTAGAAGCTGGCGAAATGGACTCGAAAAAAGAGAGTGGAGGGAGAGAGCGGGCTGTCTCACTAGGGGGAGAGTAATTGGGAGTGTGTAGCAAGGTGTTTAGCAAGGTGTATATGGGTTTTTGTGTGAGAGGCTGACTTGATTTGTAAACTTTCACTTAAAGCACAATAAAAATTATATAAAAATAAAATAAAATACCAATGAAACAAAAATAGTGCTGTTTATTTAATTCCTACTTTATGTCAGATACTTTTATATAGTCAAAAGATCTCATGTAATTCTCATATCCGCCTAAATGAGATATTAGTAAATCTATTTTTCAGATGAAATACCTTTGCCTCTGAAAGGTTATGTGGCTTAACCAGGGCCAATTTATGAGGATTTGAACCCAAGTAGGTCTGGATCCAGACTTACTTTTTCTTGCACATAATGCTGTCTCCTTTTAGAGAAAGGAATTAATGTATTTGCAAAGGTACCTAAAGTATTTTAAGAAGTAAGAATGAAGGATCTAAGCCCAGCTGCTTAATCTTCACTCTTGGCAACATTGGTCCCACTCTTCCTCAATGTTGCTTAATCTAACAATGTCTGTGATGATTCCATAGTTTGAACTGCTTTACTTAGTAGACAGAGCTGATGACTTCTCTTGCCTGTGTTGCTCTTTGTCAGTGCTCAAATCCAACTATTTCTCAAATTCAGAGCTCCCATATACTTCAGAAAAGTTTTTTTTTAATTGTGCTTCAGATGAAGGTTTACAGAGCAAATTGGTTTCTCATCAAACAATTAATACACTTAAGGTTTTGTGACATTGGTTGGCAATCCCATGACATGTCAACATTCCTCCCCTTCTGTACTTTGGGTTCTCCGCTACCAGATTTCCTGTCCCCTCCTGCATTCTTGTCCTTGCCCCTGGGCTGCTGTGCCCATTTAGTTTCATTTTGTTTTATGGGCCTGTCAAATCTTTGGCTGAAAGGTAGACCTCAGGAGTGACTGCAGTACTGAGTTAAAAGGGCGTCTGGGGGCCATACTGTCAGGGTTTCTCCAGTCTTTGTCAGACCAGTAAGTCTGTTTTTTTTTTTTTTTAATTAGAATTTTGTTCTACATTTTTCTCCAGCTCTTTCTGGGACTGGGACCCTCTATTGTGATTCCTGTCAGAACAGTTGGTGGTGGTAGCCAGACACCACCTAGTTGTGCTGGACTCAGTCTGGTGGGGGCTGTGGTAGTTGTGGTCCATTAGTCCTTTGGACTAATCTTTCCCTTGTGTCTTTGGTTTTCTTCATTCTCCCTTGCTCCAGATGAGATGGAACCAGTGGAGTATCTTAGATGGCTGCTCACAAGCTTTTAAAACCCCAGACCCTACTCACCAAAGTAGGATACAGAATTTTTCTTATAAACTATGTTATGCAAATTGATCTTGATGTTCCCCCAAAACATAGTCCCCAGCCTTCAGTCCAGTAATTTGGTCCCTCAGGGAGTTTGGATGTGTCTACGGAGCTTCCATGACCTTGCCTTGGTCAAGTTGTGCTGGCTTCTGCAGTATTATGTGCTGTCTTACCTTTCACCAAAGTTACCACTTATCATTTGTCTATTTAGTGTTTTTCCCTCCCAATCTCTCCCCTCCATGGTAACCATCAAAGATTGTTTTCTTTTTTTGTGAAAAATTTTCATGAGTTTTTATAGTAGTGGTCTCATACAATATTTGTCCTTTCGTGATTGACTTATTTCATTCAGCATAATGCCCTCCAGATTCATCCATGTTGTGAGATGTTTTGAAGATTCATAATTGTTCTTTATCTCTGTGTAGTATTCCATTGTGTGTACGTACCATAGTTTGTTTATCCATTCATCTGTTGATGGGCACTTCAGTTGTTTCCGTTTTTTGCTATCGTGAATAATGCTGCAATGACCATGGGTGTGCATATGTCTATTCATGTGATGGCTCTTGTTTCTCTAGGATATATTCTTAGGGGTGGGATTGCTGGGTCACATAGTATTTCCATTGCTAGCTTTTTTTAGCTTTTTAAGGAAGCACCATATGTATAGTTTTTCAAAATGGTTGTACCATTTCACATTCCCGCCAGCAGTGAATAAGAGTTCCAATCTCCCCACAGCCTCTCCAGCATCTGTTATTTTCTGTTTTTTTGATTCGTGACAGTAATGTCGGGTTGAGATGGTATCTCGTCGTTTTGATTTGCGTATTTCTAATGGCTAGTCGCTATGAGTCGGAAATGACTTGATGGCAGTGGGTGTGGTGTGTGTGAGTGATCGTGAGCATTTCCTCATTTGTCTTTTAGCTGCCTGAATGTCTTCTTTGGTGAAGTGTCTCTTCATATCCTTTGCCCATTTTTTAATTGGATTATTTGTCTTTTTGTTATAGTGTTGAATTTTTATGTAGTTTTTAGAGATTAGGCCTTTGATGGATTTGTCATAGTCAAAAAATTTTTTTCCCAATCTGTACCTTCTCTTTTGACTCTTTTGATGAAGTCTTTTGATGAGCATAAGTGTTTAATTTTTAGAAGATCCCAGATATGTAGCTTATCTTCTGGTGTTTGTATATTGATAGTTATGGTTTCTATCCTGTTTATGTCGGATATTAGGGCCTCTGGCATTGACCTTGTTTTCTCTTCTGTGATCTTTGTAGTTTTTGGTTTTATATTTAGGTCTTTGATCCATTTTGAATTAGTTTTTGTGTATGGTGTGAGGCATGGGTCCTGTTTCATTTTTTGCAGATGGACATCCAGTTTTGCCAGCACCTTATTTTTTAAAAAGACTGTCTTTTCCCCATTTGATGGACTTTGGGCCTTTGTTGAAAATCAGGTGACCGGAGGTGGATAGATTTACATCTGGATTCTCAATTCTGTTCAGGGAAGTTTAAGAGCTAAAGCATTAAATGACTATTAAGTAAACGTTTACATTTTTTCACTGAAAGTGTCTCAAGGTTTTTTCTAATGCAGCAGTTTCTTGTGATTTCACTCAAAACAGAGAAAAACTTGTCCCCAGTGAAAATCATACACAAATATGTGACGTGCATTTGCTCTCTCAATACAGGGTGATTTAATGGAAAATAAAGCCATTGCATCAAAACAATTGGTGGTAAATCAAACAAAAAATTTCACAAGACCAGTTTTTGGTTTCTTTTTCCTAGACTCGTCTTAAACCCGTCCTTCTTTACTTTGTTTTCCACTGCCACACTTCTCTCCAAAGAGTGAGACAGGAATTAAGACTGGATTTCTTCTGAAGACATGTTCTGACTATTTAACATTCACAGCAAAAATGTTGGATTTAAAATGGTCAAAAATGATTTACTAGGGATGGAGGAGAGGAATTCCTGGGAGGAAAATGCTTATATTACATTTTGCGGCCCATACTAGAAATGATAATTATCCCTACTTGCTGAGCACTTACCAGGAAGTTTTCAAACTGAGCAAATGGAGGCAAATGAAATAAGCCCCTTTCTGTTAAGAAAAGTTAATTCATTATAACCTTTTGCACTCGGAGCTGTCTTCTCAGCCAGTGAAAAGTGCCGTCTAGAACAGGCATATGGAAGGAAAATTGAAGTAGGGTGAGTGAACTGATCATTGTCAACAGCAGCTCACCTAGTAAAAGGCAGTTTCATGATTTAATAGGCAGGTATCCTAGGCCAGATTTCAAATGTGTTCTCAAACAAACATTTCAAAGCTGAGAGTGGGAAACAGTGATCAGGCAGGCGTAAATATTCTTCTCCTATATAGGCCCACAAAACTGAATCAATCGTATTTTCATTTATTTAAATACTTTGTATAATATTAACAGTATATTCTCATTTTGGTTTATAAACGAGTTTCTTTTCTCTTACTAGCCATAAAGTTAAATCTCACTTTAAAATCCCTTGAAATTGTAATGCGATGGGTAGTTGATGATAGGGAGCAGGTGTCAAACGATATTTAAATGACATTCTCAACAAAACAAATATTGAACCACCCTGTCATTTTGGTGAGAGAGTAATCTGTTCAAAAAAATCCCATTCATTGTATACCTCCTCTGACATTTGTTCCTCAGGAATTATGTGCAGTTTATCCTCTGAGCTGGAGCCTTTTATCAGCACAGCAGTTGAACTACAATGCAAAAAAAAATGGTAATTGAGTATTTTATCAAATGCTTCTAACAAAACGGACTTTGCAAGTCGTAAATGAAGATTAAAACCATTGCTGGTAGGGACGAACAAATTGGAATGATTTATTATCTGAAACATCAATATGTCACTATTCCGAAATAAAATAGAAAGAAACAAACAGCCCCGTCTCCCCTCCAGATTGATAGCCCTCACCACACTCCCAGACATAGGCACCCAAAACACCCTAGTTGCAGCCAAAGCAGTGGAAGGTAAGTGCATTTTAATTATTTGTGCTAAGAAAAAGGAGAAAAAGAATCATAATAATAGGCCAGCTGCTGCGGGACATTATGTAAGGAAAAGAGACAGTAATAAAAGAACCCTGTCAAAGAAAGCAACTATGAATGTGTACTTCAGTGTTCCTGATTACAGGAAGATTAAATATAATAAATGGCAGAAATTAGAAAAGCGAATTTACCTCGTATGTTTAACACCTAAGTGGCCAGTACTTCTAAAATGTGCTTCATCTCGCTTACCCAAAATATTTTCAAATAATGATGTGAGAAGAATATGCATTGCAGAAGTAAGTTCTTAATTTTTTTAATTTTGGGGTAATTTGGATTAAGTACAATTTGTGTGTATGTTCAGATTACAGTCACCAAGTAGATTAACAACATGAAACTCATTTATAGGGACTTGCTATTTTTTTCTCTCGTTTTATTAAATTTGAATATTAAAGTTATTTTTTTAAAGAAAAAGCTCAGAAATAAGTTGAGTAAAAGAGAAATTCTCCCTTTTCTGGTGACAGTTTAAACTGCTAAAATGGTGCCTTACCTTTGGGGTGGTCGTTGAATAAGAACGTTTAGTTTGCTTCCAGGTTGCCAGCAGGATGCCGTTGTCTTTACCCTTCATTCTCTGTATGAATCTAAGACTTTACTACCCATGACTACTCACTAAGTACAAATCAAATGACCTTACATCAGGTAGAAACCCAGGCTGGGACCTTTTTTAAGGCATGTGAAAAACAATTAGGTACAGCTCTTTAGGTTTTTTTTTCTTTTTTTTTCTTTAGGTTTGCATAAAGGGAGCTTTATTTTCTTCCCTCATTGCCCCAAAGCTCCCATCTCTTTTAGATCTTTTGAATGTATAATTCAAGAAGGAATTGATTGTTACATGTCAAGCCTAGTATATGTATAATTTTATAAAGAAGTCATATAGGTTTAATAATATTTTAAAAATCTTATGAGTCTCCTCCATTGCTTTTCAGTCACAGGAAACCAAAACAATATTTTGAATATAATTTATAGATAATGCTTTACTTAAACTATTGCTCTGGTTTAGATGTCACAAACAACTTGAAAAACTATTCATCTGTGTAGGTGTACCTCGCTTTGAGAAAAGCTAACAAATTTGTAGAAAAACAAAAGGTGAAATCAGATGTACTAACTTGGACCCCGGAGAGGATGGTCTGAATTAATGAAATGTTTGAGTTACAAGACATTTCAAAAATTACAATTTTTCAAGTACATTCAGTAACCTGAATTGCTGTTTTCAGGCAGCTGTCCTAGACTATTCTACTGAATAGATATTTACATACATTTATTGTGGGAATGTCCTTAAGTCGTTTGTTCTCTCAGATGGGTTAAATCAGCTCACCTACGACTTTAATAAGTGTTGCAAACTCAGGTAGTACAGAGTTTTCAGCATTTTGTTTGTGAACTGCAATATGAAATCCTCTATAATAAAGGCTTAATATATCCACTAGTTCTGTCCAATCCAATCCTTAGGTAGCACAAATGATTAGTGCACTTGGCTGTTAACTGAAAGGTTGAAGGTTTGAGTTTTCCCAGAGGCACCTTGGAATAAAGGCCTGGCAATCTACTTCTGAAAAATCAGCCATTGAAAACTCTACAGAGCGCAGTTCTACTCTGACACACATGGAGTTGCCATAACTTCAGATCAGCTCAACAGTAACTCATGTCTGCCCAATCCAGGTTAAATGGGTAGTTCAAACTCATGAGCTTTAAAAAAAAATAATATTGTGTTTTTGGTGAAGGTTTACACAGCAGTTTAGGTTCCCATTCAATTATTTCTACAGAAGTTGTTCAGTGACATTGGTTATATCCTTCACAAAGTGTGAACATTCTCATTATTTCCGTTTTGGTTGTTCTGTTTCCATTAATCTAGTTTCCCTGCCCCCTTACATTCTCATCTTTGTTTTAAAGTAATGTTGACCATTTGGTCTCATATAGGTGGTTTTTAAAAGGAGCACAGTACACTGGAGCCCTGGTGGCATAGTGGTTAGGATCTCAGCTGCTAAACAAAAGGCCCGCAGTTCAAATCCACCAGCCACTCGCTCCTTGGAAGCCCTGTGGAGCAATTCTACTCTGTCCTATAGGGTCACTAGGATAGGGTCACTAGGAGTTGGAACCAACTTGACAGCACCTAACAATAACAACAACAACTTACAGGTGATATTCAATTTTTTGAGCCGGTTTGCTCTTTAGCTACAAGGTGAGCTTAGGGGTCTGTTTCAGTCAAGGTTTGAAGAGCATCTCACGGCAGTAGTCTCAGGGAATTCTCCAGTCTCAACCAGCCCAGTAGATTTTAAAGGAATTTTTGGTTCTGTTCCACATTTTTCTCTCATTTTATTAGGGTCCATCTATTGTGGCTTTGATTAGAATGGCTGGTAGTGGTAGCCAGACACAATCTAGTTTTCTGGTCTTAGGGTAGATGAGGCCATGGTTCGCGTAGACTATTTTTCCTACAGACTAGTTTCTTCTATAGTCTTTGGTTTCCTTCTTTCTCTTTTGCTCCAGATGCAAGCTCATGAGCTCTTAATAGCCCAAAGATGTTACAAAAGTGTTGTCTTATATTTGAACCAAAAGTGTGTTACTATTTCTGCCCATGTAACAACACAAGATTTTCCCAATGCAATTTCTCCCATTTTCCATTTTCCTATTGCATTCTTGCCTAAGATGTATATATATATTTAAGAACTGGGAATATAGTAAATCTTTTTTTTTGAAAGAGAAGCATTATGATGTTATTAAAAGACTAGTGGAATGGACATCAGGGGATGTGGGTTCTGCTGGACTAAGCTAATAACCTCTCCAGACCTCAGTTTTCCTATTTGCAATATGAGAGAGATTTGATAGATTATTCCCTTTAACTCGTAACAATCTGTTACTTGTCTGAAACTGGGACTAGAACCTTGTCCTCCTGTTATATGGCATTGTGCTATAGTATCCCTCACTACAAAGGCCCAATCACCTGGGTTTCTTTTGAACTGGAGAAAAAGAATTCCAAAATTCTCAAGTCTCTGTGGGAAATATCCTTTATCATGATATTTGCTGAAGTACAAACCTGAGGGTAGGATATCAAGAGGGCTATAACTGTCAACTCTATCATAATAGTTGGGAGGGGATGGGTAATCTCCATGGCCGTTTGGTTCAAAGCCATCTTAAAAGCTTTGATTTTAAAATGTACAGAAAATCAGTGTATATTATGGAGAGCGGGTACTTTCCATGTTTTGACAGAAGCAGTTTCTTTTATAAATGAACATACATGGGCAATCCTATTGTGGGATTGGTGAGAGTGGTAAAACAGATTCTTCCAGTCTTAGAGTATAGTGATCTCTTTCTCTAAGAGAACCACTATATTTACTTTAAATACTGCACATAATATTAACTATCTAGAAGACTAGTATCGCCTTTTGCGTTCTAAAATACTTGCTACCATTTTTTCCCTTTCAGTTGCTGACCTACATTCACAGAACAAAGATAAAGTGTCAGGATTTTCAAAAACAGAAAAAAAATTACCCTAATTTTTGTTTTTGGTAATTAGAGGTTGTTTTTTGTTGTTGTTTGTTTTGTTTTTAAATTTGCCCTTGAAACAGAATCCAAGCAAAGCTAATGGTTTAGCTTTTCAAGACATACTATTTGAAGAAAGGTAATCCTGTGGGCACACCCTATCTTTGAATGACTATTTTGAATGTTTTGCAGATACTGTAAAATCAGAGAATAAATAAAGCATTAACTGTGTGTCCCTATTTCTTTAGTCAGCACTTTTATTAAAGTCACTGGTGTTCCAATAACTTCATATCTTTCAAAAGAAGTAGTACCTGTTAAAGTGTAGTCCACAGATATTGACATCAGAAAGAATGAGGCATTTCAACTGCCTTAAAGAGGAATTTATGTGGAGGAGAGAGTTTACTTATAAGGAGAATTGAGGGTAGAATTTGGAATGGAAACATGTCTAAAGTATAGCAGAACTATCTACATAATATACATAAATAACATGATCATACCCAAATATATATTCATGTGCTTGGGAGTAGATGAAAGGAAATGCTTTCTCATTTTTTGTGTGTAAAACTAAAAGGATTTAAAGTAACAAAGTAAACATGTCCAAAGATATAACTTGAATTTGGAGAAAAAGCAGAATTTAGACAGTGGTTTTTAAACTTCAGCATCATAATCACCTGGAGGGCCTGGTAAAACAGGAAATGCATAGCTCTGCCTCTAGAATTTCTGAATGGTGGTAGGTGTGAGGTGGAACCCAAGGATCTGTGTTTATAGGAAGTTCTCAGGTAATGCTGATACTGCTGGTCCAGGGACCACACGAAGAGCCAGTGTCCTAGAATAAGTTTACTTGTTGTTGTTGTTCTTAGGTGCCATCGAGTAGGTTCCGACTCATAGCGACCCTATGCACAACAGAACGAAACACTGCCTGGTCCTACACCATGCTCACAATCATTGTTATGCTTGAGCTCATTGTTGCAGCCACTGTGTCAGTCCACCTCGTTGAGGGTCTTCCTCTTTTCCGCTGACCCTGTACTCTGCCAAGCATGATGTCCTTCTCCAGGGACTGATCCCTCCTAACAACATGTCCAAAGTATGTAAGACGCAGTCTCTCCATCCTTGCTTCTATGGAACACTCCGGTTGCACTTCTTCCAAGATAGGTTTGTTCGTTCTTTTGGCAGTCTATGGTATATTCAATATTCTTCGCCAACACCACAATTCAAAGGCGCCAATTCTTCTTTGGTCTTCCTTAATCATTGTCCATCTTTCACATGCATATGATGCAATTGAAAATACCATGGCTTGGGTCAGGTGCACCTTTGTCTTCAAGGTGACATCTTTGCTTTTCAGCACTTTAAAGAGGTCTTTTGCAGCAGACTTACCCAATGCAATGCATCATTTGATTTCTTGACTTCTGCTTCCATGGCTGTTGATCGTGGATCCAAGTAAAATGAAATCCTTGACAAATTCAATCTCTTGTCCGTTTATCGTGATGTTGCTTATTGGTCCATTTGTGAGGATTTTTTGTTTTCTTTATGTCAAGAAGTATGGAAGACAGCTTCCTGGCTAAATGACTGGAAGAGATCCATATTTATGCCTATTCCCAAGAAAGGTGATCCAACCGAATGCAGAAATTATAGAACAATATCGTTAACATCACACGCAACCAAATTTTGCTGAAGATCGTTCAAAATATGGCTGCCGCAGTATATCAACAGGGAACTGCCAGAAATTCAAGCTGGTTTCAGAAGAGGACGTGGAACCAGGGATATCATTGCTGAGGTCAGATGGATCCTGGTTGAAAGCAGAGAATACCAGAAGGTTTTGTTGTGTTTTATTGACTATGCAAAGGCATTCGACTGTGTGGATCATAACAAATTATGGATAACATTGGGAAGAATGGAAATTCCAGAACACTTAATTGTGCTCATGAGGAACCTTTACATAGATCAAGAGGCAGTTGTTCAGACAGAACAAGGGGATACTGATTGGTCTAAAGGTGTGCGTCAAGGTTGTATCCTTTCACCATACCTATTCAATAAGTATGCTGAACAAATAATCTGAGAAGCTGGACTATGTGAAGGACGAGGCATCAGAATTGGAGGAAGACTCATTAACAACCTGCATTATGCAGATGACACGACGAAGTTTACTAGATTTAACTTTTATATTCAGTCTATTTTAACTGTGTAGTAAATAATATAGGAGACTGTTTAGGAAATATTTTAAAAAACAGTTAAATTCCAGAATCTCCCTGAATCTTAGTTTCCTTATTGGCAGAACAAAGAGGTTAGAGTTAGATGATTTTGAAGGCCACTATAACCCTGAAATTCTATTAAAAAAAAAGATAATAGCAATTATAGCAATTGATGGTATTCACATATATACATTTACCTATTACATGGCTTCATGCCATGTTTCATGCAATATATTGCATGTAAATTTGTAGCATCATTTAGAGACCCATACATAGTTTGGTAGTTAATAGTGTACGTTCTGAATCTGACTTCCTGGGTTTGCATATTGGCTCCACCACTAACTAGGAGAGTGACCTTGGCCATGTTATTTAATTTTTCTCTGCCTCAGTTTTTCTGTTTTTTCAAATGTCATATGGTGCCTTTCTCATGCGGTTATGAAAAATAAATTATATTATCTATGTAAGAGTACTTAAAACATTTTCCTTACACATGATATGTACTGTATAACTATTAGTTACTATTATAATTTGCCAATTATATAAATTTAGCTCTATAAAACGTTTTGCAGAATATTGAATGAACCTGTTTTTGTCTTTAAGATTCTATCAAAATCATTTAAATAGTAGTCTGAAAGAATCATATTGATACTTTCTAAATAATATTTTTTAAATGTTTGAGTCTAGATTTACATAAATTGAGTTGTTTGATTATATTGATAAATGGTCATGAGTTTAAACCAGTGACTAGCCTCACAGTTGATTTGTAGTTGTTGAAAGGAATATATCGCTCAATACTGTGGTGAAGCCTTACGTATACATATGTACACATATTCTGAATACTAAGTATCTAAATGTTAGAAAATATTTCATTAAGTGCTAGAAAATAAATTGAGATTCAGTGAGCATACATTATTCACTAGAAGTTCCCATAATATTGAGAAATGTATCTGTATAAAGATCTGTAAACGTAACGATCTATTTATTTAAATGTAAATAGCATGCAAAGACTGTCTTGACTGTTTAAATATATATTTCATGTTTATAGAATTTTGTTTATGGAATTTCATAAATGGAATATAATCTGAAAATTTCAAAATCTATTGATTTGTTCTGAACTTTTAAATTTTTATTATGTTTAGTTTCTTGAAAATCAGTATCTGAAATAGAGACTTATGATTGAATATGCCTTCTCAAAGAGGAATTAAGATGTCTTTTCATATTTCAGATATCTGTGTGTCTTTGGACAAGTCATTTATTTCTCTAGGCCTCAGTTACCTCATTTGTATAATGATGTTGGGTTGAATTGTGTTCCTCAAGAAGACATATTGAAATTCTACCACCTGTCCTGTGAAAGGAAACCCTGGTGGTGTAGTGGTTGGTTAAGAGCTACAGTTGCTAATCAAAAGGTCATCAGTTCAAATCTACCAGGTGCTCCTTGGAAACTCTATGGGGCAGTTCTACTCTGTCCTATAGGGTTGCTATGAGCCGGAATCAACTCAACAGCAACGAGTTTGGTTTTTGGTACCTGTGAACATGACCCTGTTTGGGAATAGGGTTTTTCTTTTGTTATATTAATGAGGCTATACCAGAGGAGGGTGGATCTTAAACCTACTCTCTTCTGAGTGGACTCTTATAAAAACGGAAAACAAACATGGAGAGACACCCACAGGAGCAGACAGGTGCCATGTGACGATGTAGGCAGATGCATCTACAAGCCCAGGAACTGCAAGGATTGCCGGGAGCTACTAGAAGCTGAAAGAGACAAAAAAAGGACTTTCCACCAGAGCCAATGCCCTGAATTCAGACTTCTAGACTTCAGAACTACGAGGAGGGGTGGGGACCTCACCACCATCAAGAAGAAGAGCCAGGAGTAGAGTGTGTCCTTTGGACCCAGGGTCCCTGTACTGAGAACCTCCTAGCTCCAGGAGACAGAAAGAGCTATAACAATGGAAACAGCACATGATGGCAAGAAGGGACAGCAAGCACAGCAGAGTCGAGTGGTAGAGAACGGTGGCAGCAAAACCAGGAGACCAGCATGAGATGGCATGGTGGGCTTTCCAGCCCACGGAGCAAGATGGCTACAGTGGGTTTGCTGACCTACAGAGCAAGACAGCTGAGTGCCTTTGGTCAGGAGGCTTCCCGGTAGAGTGGGGTGCCTCTGGGTACTTATCGGTGGAGCTATAGAGTTTTGTAACACTTGCCCGAGCAGGGCAGAGTCCTGGACCAATGGTGGGTGGGGGCAGAAGCTGAGAGGGGTCGCAGAGCAGCAGCAGCTGAGAAGAAGCTGTCCTGATTGAAGAGCTGTGTCCTAAGTTGTTCCTGTTACTTCCAAGTTGTTCCTGATTCTGAACTGTAACATGGTACATCTCTAATAAGCCCCATGATCATGGGGAGAAAAAAAGAGCTGTGAGACAATAAATTTCTGTTCTTTAAAGCTACCCACTTGTGGCATTTTTGTTACGGCAGCACTAGGTGACTAAAACACATGGTTTTAAGTTCCTTTCTAGCCATAACATTCTATGATTCTTATATTATTAAGAAGTCATTCTAGAAGTATGCCAAATAGAGATTATTCATACTTCATTGTCTAAATGTTTTAAAACCGATCTTTGCTTAGTGTGTTAATCCACCCATTCTCTGGCACTAAATGTTATAGTTCAATTCAGTATAGACCTAAATATCACCATACACTGGCTGCATGGATGATATCGATAAAATAAATGATTATTACATAAATGGCACAGAAAGAAGTCTACCAAGTTCAATTTTGAAACAAAAAAAATTGAGATCAGTCACTATGTGCTAATTTTTCATATTTTTGTGTTTGTAGTTGGGGGAACAGTGGTGGATAAAAACGCTTGTTGGGGAAAACGAGATAAATAGAAAATATAAGGGAAATTTATATTTCAAGGAGATTAGCGATTTCAGTTCTGTAGATAAAAGTACTAAACCAAACCTGTTGTCATCTAGTCAATTTTGATTCATAGTGACCCTATTAGGACAGAGTAGAACTGCCCCATAGGGTTTCCAAGGAGCAGCTGGCGGATTTGAACTGCTGACCTTTTGGTTAGCATCCGAGCTCTTAACCACTGTGCCACCAGTTCTCCATGGATCAAAATAGCCAGATTAAATTCATTTTATCATGTGCTGAAGGGCCATAGTGTAATAGACTTCCTTCATTGCTTTATTCATGTAAGAGAAATACAATAATCTCAAAGTCCTTGAGTTCCTTGAAAAAAGCTAGTGTGAAAATTAGAAGTACTCATAGTAAATAATAGCTAGGGTATGTTGAATGCTTACTATACGCCAGAAACTCTTCTCAATGCTTTGCATGTATTAACTCATTTAATCTGCACAACAACCTATGAGCTGGGTACTATCATTATCTCCATTTTTCAGCAGAGGCACAGAGAGGCTAAGCAACTCAACCAATGTCACATGGCAAGTAATATTGAAGCTTAACTGAGAGCCTAGTATTCTACTAGTGGTAAGAAGTAGTGGCTGTTATCACTAGGTGTGCAGTTATTTTGTTGTTTAAAGTCACCTGAAACAAATATAAAGTAATATTTGAGATCATCTTTTTTATAACCTTACAAAACAAAACAAAAAACAATGATGATTCCTCAAAATCTATACCTAGGTCTCGTCTATAAGGGGAGATTAAGGGGGCATTAGACAGTCCCACAGACTTGTATTGCACACTGTATTGCTGCTGTCTTCAGAGAAGTAAAAGTGTTGGTGAAAGCCTATCACCATATTTGGTTTGAGTCTTTGGTAGCTGAATGTTGCATACCACGTCAAGGAGAATCCATAGTATCTGCGAATTTAAAAAGAAGTGTAATTTCTGATAATTCTAGTTGCCGTAGAGTCAATTTCGTCTCATGATGACCCCATGTGTGTCAGAGTAGAACTGTGCTCCCTAGAGTTTTCTTTTTTATTGTTGTGAAAATATAAGTAATGCATTTGCCAATTCAACATTGTTCATGTATACAATTCATTGACACCAATAACATCAATCATGTTTTGCGACCATCACCAATATCTTTTGCCAGATTTTCCATCGCTGTAAACAGAAATCAGTGCTTTCTAAACAATGATTCCCCCTTCCCCTTCACCCCGATAACCACTATTTAGTTCTAATCTCTATACATTTGTGTATTCTAGGTGTTTAATATTAGTGAGCTCATACAATACTTGTCATTTCGTAATTGACTTGCATCACTCAGTGTAACATTTTCAAGGTTCATCCATGTTGTAGCATGTATCAGGACTTCATTTCCCATTATGGCTGAGTAATATTCCGTTGTACGTATGTACCACATTTTGTTTATCTCTTCATCTGTCGATGGACATTTAGGTTGTTTTTACCTTTGGGCTATTCTGAATTGTGCTGCAGTGAACATTGGCGCATGCGTATCTGCATCAGTGCTTTCAAGTCTTTTGAGTATATACCTAAGAGCGGAATTGCTGGGTCATATGGTATCTATGGTAGCAACTGGAAACCCGGGTGGCGTAGTGGTTAAGTGCTATGGCTGCTAACCAAAGGGTCGGCAGTTCGAATCCACCAGGCACTCCTTGGAAACTCTATGGGGCAGTTCTACTCTGTCCTACAGGGTCACTATGAGTTGGAATCGAGTTGACAGCACTGGGTTTTTGGGTTATGGTAGCAATGTTTTTTTTTTTTTTTTTTTTAATGGTAGCTCTATATTAAAATTGTTGAGGAACCACCAAACTGTTTTCCCCAGTGGCTGCACTATTTGCATTCGCACCAGCAGTGGATGAGGGTTCCAGTTTCGCCACATCCATGCCAACATTTGTTGTTTTATCTTTTTTTTTTGATCATTGCCTTTCTAATGTGGGTAAGGTGGTATCTTATTGTGGTTGTGATTTGCATCTCCCTACTCAGCGGCAATGGGTTTGGTTTTTTTGGAATGGGTAATGACCTTGAGCATCCTTCATGTGCTTGTTGCCATTTATATATCCTCTTTGGGAAAATGTCTCTTCAGGTCCTTTACCCATTTTTCGATTGGGTTGTTTGTCTTTTTCTTGTTAAGTTGTAGGAGTTCTTTGTGTAAATTAGATATCAAACCCTTATCCTATACATGGTTCCCAAGATTTTTCTCTCAGTCTGTGAGTAGTCTCTTCACTTTGTTAGATACAGTCCTTTGATGAGAACTTAAATTTATCTGTTAATGAATATTTGGATTGTTTTTAATTTTGATGAGAGCTCATTTATCTGTTTTGTCTTTTGTTGCTTGTGCTTATGGTGTCATATCTAAGGATCAGGTGTTGAAGACTAGGTCATAATGTTTTCAATGGATGATTTTTTGGAAGTAGATTGCCAGGCCTTTCTTCCAAGCTGCCTCTGGGTGGACTCAAACTGCCAAACTTTCAGTTAGCAGCTGAGAGCATCCATCATTTGTACCACCCAGGGACTCTAAGCTCTGATGATACAGGTAATGAAATTTCACACTTCGGAGAATATATTGTTCTCTTGCAAGGGAAGGGAAAAAATGTTCTGCCTCATAAAAAGAACTGGAGAGTTGACTAGGTGCATGATTTTTCACCCCATCTCTAGGACTTAACATTCGCTTTTACCAAAGGTAGCACTACAATTTAGAAGGCTGTTACAAGGGGACAAATTTGCTGTAGAAATGACATATTAGAAGTTAAACCCCTTAACTGTAGTAAAACGGGATGTAACTGTAGAACTTACCTCTGCTCTCCAATGGGGTCCTTTGAAGTTTGTCATTTTGTGTTAAAAAGGAGTTTTTAGAGATTTGTCATTTTGTATTAAAAATTACTTTGAGATTTTTAGGGCTTTGCTCTCTCTTTTTCTGTCTCTCTGTATATAATGTGTGTGTGTTAGGTTTACATTTTTAAGCCAATGGAGTGATGACTGGTTCAAAATGTAAGGCTTTCGGCAAAGTGAATAGGAATCAATTTTCCACCAACTCCTAAAAGTAGGAAAAAATTAAGATAAAATTAATCTTTTAATTATGATATTTTTCTTCTAAAGGGTTAACCAACTTTCACATCTACTTTTATATTTGGAAGATCCTTCACCTAGGCCAGAGCTGGGTGAAGTAGGGATGCCTGGTGGCACAGTGGTTAAGTGCTAACGGCTGTTAACCAAAAGGTCAGCAGCTCGAATCCACCAGCTGCTCCTTGGAAACCCTACGGGGCAATTCATAGGGTTGCTATGAGTTGGAATCGACTCAACAGCAGTGGGGTTTTTTTTGTTTTAGGGGTGCATGAAGATTATAGAAATCCACTTTTCCAAATGGGTTTATTTTGATTAGAACGAAGTTTACTGACTTGCTGAGCTTTGAGGGCTGATATCGGAACCTAATGGTTTGATTCCTAATCTAATACTCTGTTCTTTAGACTTTGCTACAGAATATGGTATATTCACATAATAGAATACTACGCATCGATAAAGAACAGTGAGAAATCTGTGAAACATTTCATAACATGGAGGAACCTGGAAGGTATTATGCTGAGTGAAATTAGTCAGTTACAAAAGGACAAATATTGTATAAAACCACTACTCTAAGAACTTGAGAAATAGTTTAAACTGAGAAGAAAACATTCTTTTGTGGTTACAAGAGGGGGGAGGGAGGAAGGGTGGGAGAGAGGTATTCACTAATTAGATAGTAGATAAGAACTACTTTAGGTGAAGGGAAAGACAATGCACAATACAGGCAAGGTCAGCCTTTAAATCGTGGTGTTGGAGAAGAATATTGAACATACTATAGACTGCCAAAAGAACAAACAAATCTATCTTGGAAAAAGTACAGCCAGAATGCCCCTTGGAAGCAAGGATGGTGAGACTACGTATCACATACTTTCGACATGTTGTCAGGAGGGAGCAGTCCCTGGAATAGGACATCATGCACGGTAAAGTAGAGGGTCAGGGAAGGAGGAGAAGACCCTCAGTGAGATGCAATGACGCAGTGGCTGCAACGACGGGCTCAAGTATAGCAACAATTGTGAGGATGGCACAGGACCGGTCTGTTCATATCTTTTGCCTATTTTTTAATTGGGTTGTTTGTCTTTTTGTAGTAGAGCTTTTGTAGTATTCTGTAGACTTTAGAGATCAGGTGCTGACTGGAAATGTCATAGCTAAAAACTTCTTCCCAGTCTGTATGTAGTCTTTTTACTCTTTTGGTGAAGTCTTTGGATGAGCATAGGTGTTTGATTTTTAGGAGCTCCCAGTTATCTAGTTTTTCTTCTACATTCTTTATAATGTTTTGTATACTGTTTATGCAATGTATTAGGGTGCCTAACGTTGTCCCTGTTTTTTCTTCCATGATCTTTATCATTTTCGATTTTATATTTAGGTCTTTGACCCATTTTGAGTTCGTTTTTGTGCATGGTGTGAGGTATGGGTCTTGTTTCATTTTTTTGCAGATGGATATCCAGTTATGCCAGTACTGTTTGTTAAAAAGACTGTCTTTTCCCCATTTGTCAAATATCAACTGCTCATACGTGGATGGATTTATGTCTGGATTCTCAATTCTGTTCCACTGGTCTATGTATCTGTTGTTGTACCAGTACCAGGCTGTTTTGACTACTGTGGCGGTATAATAGGTTCTAAAATCAGGTAAAGTAAGGCTGCCCACGTTGTTCTTCATTTTCAGTAATGCCTCATTTATCCGGGGCCTCTTTCCCTTCCATATGAAATTGGTGATTTGTTTCTCCATCTCATTAAAGAATGTCTTTGGGATTTGGATCAGAATTGCATTAAATGTATAGATCGCATCTGGTAGAAGAGATATTTTTATAATGTTAAGTCTTCCTATCCATGAGCAAGGTGTGTTTTTCCACTTATATTAGTCTCTTGGTTTCTTGTAGAAGCGTACTGTAGTTTTCTTTGTATAAGTCTTCTACATCTCTGGTAAAATTTATTCCTAAGTATTTTATCTTCTTGGGGGCTACTGTAAATGGCATTGATTTGGTGATTTCCTCTTCCGTGTTCTTTTTGTTGGTGTGGAGGAATCCAACTGATTTTTGTATGTTTATCTTGTATCCCAATACTCTGCTGAACTCTTCTATTAGTTTCAGTAGTTTTCTGGAGGATTCCTTAGGGTTTTCTGAGTATAAGAACATGTCATCTGCAAATAGAGATACTTTTATCTCTTGCTTGCCAATCTGGATGCCCTTTATTTCTTAATCTAGCCTTATTGCTCTGGCTAGGACTTCCAGCACAATGTTGAATAAGAGCGGTGATAAAGGGCATCCATGTCTGGTTCCTGATCTCAGTGGGAATGTTTTCAGTCTCTCTGCATTTAGGGTGATGTTGGCTATTGGCTTTGTATAAATGCCCTTTATTATGTTGAGGAATTTTCTTCTATTCCTATTTTGCTGAGAGTTTTTATCATGAATGGGTGTTGAACTTTGTCAAGTGCCTTTTCTGCATCAGTTGATAAGATCATGTGATTCTTGTCTTTGGTTTCATTTATGCGGTGGATTACATTAATTGTTTTCTAATGTTGAACCATCCATGCATACCTGGTATGAGTCCCACTTGGTCATGGTGAATTATTTTTTTGATATGTTGTTGAATTCTATTGGCTATAATTTTGTTGAGGATTTTTGCATCTACATTCATGAGGGATATAGGTCTATAATTTTCTTTTTTTGTGGTTTCTTTACCTGGTTTTGGTATTAGGGATATGGTGGCCTCATAGCATGAGTCTGGTAGTATTCCATCCTTTTATATGCTCTGAAACACCTTTAGTAGTAGTGGTGTTAGCTCTTCTTTGAAAGTTTTGTAGAACTCTGCAGTGAAGCCGTTCCGACTAGGGCTTTTTTTTGTTGGGAGTTTTTTGATTACCTTTTTAATCTCTTCTTTTGTTATGGGTGTATTTAGTTGTTTTACCTCTGTGTTAGTTTAGGTAGGTAGGGTGTTTCTAGGAATTCACCCATTTCTTCTAGGTTTTCAAATTTGTTTGAGTACAGTTTTTCATAGTAATCTGATATGATTCTTCTAATTTCAGTTGGGTCTGTTATGATATCACGCGTCTCATATCTTATTAGGGTTATTTGCTTCCTCTCCTGTTTTTCTATTGTCAGTTTGGCCAGTGGTTTATCAATTTTGTTAATTTTTTCAGAAAAAAAACACAGCTTTTCTTCTTGTTAATTCTTTCAATTATTTTTCTGTTTTCTATTTCATTTAGTTCAGCTCTAATTTTTATTATTTGTTTTCTTCTGGTGCCTGTGGGTTTCTTTTGTTGCTCTCTTTCTATTTGTTCAAGTTGTAGGGATAATTCTCTGATTTTGGCCCTTTCTTCTTTTTGTTTGTGTGCATTTATTGATATAAAATGGCCTCTGAGCACCACTTTTGCTGTGTCCCAAAGGTTCTGATAGGAAGTGTTTTCATTCTCATTGGATTCTCTGAATTTCTTTTTTCCATCTCTAATGTCTTCTATAATCCAGTCTTTTTTGAGCAGGGTCTTGTTAAGTTCCAAGTGTTTGATTTCTTTTCCCTGCTTTTTCTGTTATTGATTTCCACTTTTGTGGCCTTATGGTCAGAGAAGATGCTTTGTAATATTTCAATGTTCTGGATTCTGCTAAGGCTTGCTTTATGACCTAATATGTGGTGTATTCTGGAGAATGTTCCATGTGCACTAGAAAAGAAAGTATTCTTTGCAGCTGTTGGGTGGAGTGTTCTGTATATGTCTATGAGGTCAAGTTGGTTGATTGTGGCATTTAGATCTTCTGTGTCTTTATTGAGCTCTTTCTGGATGTCCTGTCCTTCACTGAAAGTGGTGTGTTGAAGTCTCCTACTATTACTGTGGAGCTATCTCACTTTTCAATGTTGATGGGGTTTGTTTTATGTATCTTGCAGCCCTGTCATTGGGTGCTTAAATATTTAATATTGTTATATCTTCTTGGTGTATTGTTCCTTTAATCATTATATAGTGTCCTTCCTTATCCTTTCTGATGGATTTAACTTTGAAGTCTATTTTGTCAGAAATTAACATTACCACCTCTGCTCTTTTCTGATTGTTGTTTCGTTGATATATTTTTTTCCATCCTTTGTGTTTTAGTTTGTTTGTGTCCCTACGTCTAAGGTGTGTCTTTTGTAGGCAGCATATAGACAAATCTTGTTTTTTAATCCATTCTGCCACTCTCTGTCTCTTTATTGGTGCATTTATTCCATTTACATTCAGGGTAATTCTGGATAGGTATGAATTTAGTGCTATCATTTTGATGTCTTTTTTTGTGTATTGTTGACAGTTTCTTTTTCCCACTTGATTTTATGTGCTGAGTAGATTTTCTTTATATATTGTCCTTTCCTCATATTTGTTGTTGATTTTGTTTCTGCTGAGTCTGTATTTTTCCCTTGTATTTTACTTTGATGAATAGGATAGTTTTTCTCCTTTGTGGTTACCTTATTATTTACCCGTATTTTTCTAAATTTAAACCTAACTTTTATTTCTTTGTATCTCCGTATCTTCCTATCCATATGGAAGGTGTATGAGTACATTACTTAAAAAAAAAAACATTACTTAGTCCCTCTTTATTATTTTAATGTTTTCTTTTTTTTTATATAGTAACATCGCTGTTACCCTGTTTTGAGTTTTTTTTTTTTTTAATAATCTTGCTTTGTTTTTCGGATTTCCCTATCTGGGTTGACTTCTGGTTGCTCTGCTCAGTGTTCTGGTCTTGGGTTGATACCTGATATTATTAATTTTCTAACCAAAGGACTCCCTCTAGTATTTCTTGTAGCTTTGTTTTGCTTTTTACAAATTCCCTAGACTTGTGTTTATCTGGAAATGTCTTGATTTCACCTTCATACTTAAGACAAAGTTTTGCTGGATATATGATTCTTGGCAGGCAATTTTTTTCCTTCAGTTTTTAAAATATGTCATCGTATTGCCTTCCTGCCTGCGTGGTTTCTGCCGAGTAGTCCGAGCTTATTCTTATTGGCTCTCCTTTGTAGGTGACTTTTCGTTTATCCTGTGCTGCTCTTACAATTCTGTCTTTATCTTTGGTTTTGGCAATTTTGATTATAATATGTCTTGGTGACTTCCTTTTATGACCTACCTTATGTGGAGTTCGATGAGCATCTTGGATAGAAATCTTCTCATCTTTCACAATATCAGGGAAGTTTTCTGCCAACAAATCTTCAACAATTCTCTCTGTATTTTCTGTTATCCCTCCCTGTTCTGGTACTGCAATCACTCGTAGGTTATTTCTCTTGATAGGGACCTACATGATTCTTAAGGTTTCTTCATTTTTTTAAATTCTTTTAACTGATTTTTCTTCAAATATGTTAGTGCCAAGGGATATATCTGTGAATTCAGAAATTCTAGCTTCTACTTGCTCAGTTCTGCTCCTCTGACTTTCTATTGAGATGTCTACTTCTGTAATTTTATTGTTAATTTTCTGAATTTGTGATTGCTGTCTGTCATTGAATTTTTCCAGCTTATTAAAGTTTTCATTATGTCCCTGAATAATCTTTCTAATTTCTTCAGTTTCTTTATCTGTATGTTCCTTGGCTTGTTCTGCATATTGCCTCATTTCCTTCCCGATGTCTTGAAGGGTTTTGTATATTAAACTTTTGTATTCGTAGGGTATTCATTTTGTATTCATAGGGTCGCTATGAGTCGGAAGCGACTCAACGGCACTGGGTTTTTTTGCTTTTTCATTCTCACTCTGGTAATTCCAGGAATGCACTTTCATGTAGAAGATCTCTGGATTGTTTGTTTTGAGAGCCTGTTGAGGTGATTATGGTCTGTTTCTTTTTGTGACTTGATATTGACTGTTGTCTCTGAGTCATCTATAAGTTATTGTAGTAGTTTATGCATGCTTAGTGTGTTGTAGCTTCTTGCTTTGTTTTGTTTTGGTATACCCCTATGGGTTGCTTGAGTGAGCTAGCTTGATTATTTTTGCCTTTGGAGCTCTGACGTACTGTCCCCAGATGGCTAGAGCTGTTATCAGGTGTATCAGTCTAGGAGTCCATTCAGTTTTCTTGTATGAATTCAGCTCAGGTTTCCAGGTAGCTGATCATCAAGTGTGTGGTACAGGCTCTGTCCTACAGTCTTACAGGGGTGGGGTGATTGGGGTATATACCGGTATCTCGTTGCAGCAGGGGATCATGCTCTGAACAATATAGGGGGCTGAGAACCAGCCCCCAAGTGTCTCTGAGAAAAATGCATCCCTGTTTTCTAGAGCATGCTGGTAGATGGGTTCCACAGATGGGCCACGGGCACCCAATGTATTTGGTTGTAAGGACTAGGAGGTACCAGTTATCTTTGGACCCCTGTTGCAGGTGGCTGGGTGACCTGACTGGAGCTACCAGTCCTTTGTCCCTGATGTGGGTAGGTTAGGACCTTGTTTAATAGGCAAAGCAATGTTATACAATAAACACCCACCTCTCCACCGCACAGCTGAAATGGTTAGAGTTTGCCAACTAGGGCTTATTCTCCTGAAATAGGCCCACACAAGCCCATGCAGAATGGGAAGGTGCTGAAAGTCCATGGACGTTTTATGCTTGGATAGGAGCCGCTTCTGTCCTGAGCTCCCCCGGTTAGTGGAGCCAGCAAATTATCTTTTCCCCCAATTGGAATTTTTTTCCTTCCCCAAGGCCGGGAAGTTGGCTCTAGGTGGTCAAAAGGGCCTATCTGAAGCCCAGGGAATTCAGCCAGTGAAGCTGGCTTAGGGATGCGGGGCACGGTGAAACATACGCAAGTACTTAGCTTTTGCTGAACGCGCCATTCTTCTCAGGTTCCGGAGGTGTGAGTAGGCTGTTTGGCTGGCTGCTTCTCCCTGAGGAAACTGCAATGGAATGCTAGTCACAGCCCAACGCGGCTGCTCCGGGAATGGTGCCTGAGGGGTTCCCACGATTCAGGTCCAGTAACTCCTCTCTGCTTCTGAACGGTCTCCTCCTCCCCCTGCCCCTCAGTTAGTTTTCTAAGCTTGCCTTTGAAGCTGAGGGTTCCCAGCTTGTCACAAATATACTCGTTTCACTTGTTTTTTCGGGTCTTTGTTGTAAAGACGGCTCACCAGAAGCATCTGTCTATTCTGCCATCTTGGGTCCGCCTCCTGATTTTTGTTTTCTTTATGTTGAGGTGTAATCCATACTGAAGGCTGTAGTCCTTAATCTTCATCAGTAAGTGCTTCAAGTCCTCTTACTGTCAGCAGTCAAGGTTGTGTCATCTGCATAATGCAGGTTGTTAATGAGTTTTTCTCCAATCTTGATGCCCCGTTCTTCTTCATATAGTCCAACTTCTTGTATTATTTGCTCAGCATACAGATTGAATAGGTATGGTGAAAGGATACAACCCTGCTGCACACCTTTCCTAACTTTAAACCATGCAGTATCCACTTGTTCTGTTCATACTCAGTCCACGTACAGATTCCTCATGAGTATGATTAAGTGTTCCAAAATTTCCATCCTCTGCAATGTTATCAATAATTTGTTATGTTTCACACAGTCAAATACCTTTTCATAGTCAGTAAAACACAGGTAAACATCTTTTTGGTATTCTCTGCTTTCTGTCAGAATTCATCTGATATCTGCAATGATATCCTTGCTTCCATATCATCTTCTAAATCTGACTTGAATTTCTGGCAGTTCCCTGTCGATATAGTGCTGCAGCAGCTTTTGAATGATCTTCAGCAAAATTTTGCTTGCATGTGATATTAATGGTATTGTTTTATAATTTCTTCATTCTGTTGGATCACCTTTCATTGGAATAGGCATAAATATGAATCTCTTCCAGTAGTTCGTTGGCCAGGAGCTGTCTTCCTAATTTCTTGGCATAGATGAGTGAGCACTTCCAGTGCTGTATCCATTCATTGAAACATCTTAATTGTTATTCCGTCAATTCCTGGAGCCGTGTTTTCTGTCCATGCCTTCAGTGCAGCTTGGACTTCTTCCTTCAGTACCATCGATTCCTGATCATATGTTATTTCCTGAGATGGTTGAACGTTGACCTGTTCTCTTTGGTATAGTGACTCTGTGTATTCCTTCCATCTTCTTTTGATGCTTCCTGCATCATTTAGTATCTTCCC
Organism: Elephas maximus indicus; assembly: GCF_024166365.1. Taxonomy (NCBI): domain Eukaryota; kingdom Metazoa; phylum Chordata; class Mammalia; order Proboscidea; family Elephantidae; genus Elephas; species Elephas maximus. The sequence goes on along the minus strand of NC_064846.1, from coordinate 78,664,039 downwards.
CATAGAATCTTTCAGCATTGGAACTCAAGGCTTGAATTTTTTCTTCAGTTCTTTCAGCTTAAGAAATGCTGAGCGTGTTTTTCCCTTTGAGTTTTCTATCTCCAGATCTTTGCACATTTCATCATAATACTTTGTCTTCTTGAGCTGCCCTTTGAAATCTTCTGTTCAGGTCTTTTACTTCATCATTTTTTCCTTTAGCTACTCGATGTTCAAAAGCAAGTTTCGGAGTTTCAAACATAGCAAGGATTATGAGGATGGCACAAGACCTTGCAAGGTTTGGTTCCGTGTACAAGCAGTCCCAGCGTTATGAATGAGATCCCTTCCTTTGTCTTTAAGTCGAATTTGTAGGTAAGTCAGAAAGGATGCGTATGGTTCTTATTTAGCCTTACTTTAGTGCATGAAAAGGTTCAAAACCTTTTCAAGGAAGTAAAAGCTATATGTGCAGCAAGTGAAGGTGATTATGATGAAGAATTTGTTGAGAATTGGGCTTGGTTCAGTTGTTTCAAAGTAAGGGCAAATTTACATAACATTAAGGGACAACTACGAGTTTTTCTGTAAGTCAGACATTCATAACCTGTGGACTTAATGTACGTAGGATTGTTATGAATTGGAACTGACTGGATGGCACCTAACAACAATTCAGTGGAATTAAAGATAGGAATTGTATAGTAGCTGATCAATGAAAGATAAGTAGGAATTGGTTGAGTGGGGAGAAGTAAGAGGGCAGCCAGGGGGCATGCAAAAGGAATTTGGTGAATGATAGAAGCAGGGAGAAAGCTGCATTCCAAAACATACATTTTGATTTCTGTATAATAGAGATGTTTTTAAACATTCCATTCTAGTCCCCAGAACCTATTGAAGTTAGAGTCATTCACCTTTCTCAGTAATGAATTTAAAAAAAAATTTTAATTTAATTGTATTTTATTATAAAAATTAACATACAGTAACTTGATTCTGTGTTTTAGTTCTATGGGTTTTTTAAATTTTTGTTGTGGTAGAATATATTTAATGAAACATTTCAACTATTTTATACTTATAAGTCAGTGCCATTAATTTTGTTTGCCATGTTGTACAATTACCACCATCTGTTTCTAAATTTTTTTTATCACTTTTAACAGAAATTCAGCACCCTTTAAGCAGTACCCCCTTTTTTCCTTTTTCCACCCGTTTTTGGTAACCTCTTTGATCTCTATGTATATGCCTATTCTAGATATTTCATATAAGTGAGATTATATGCTATTCGTCCTTTTGCGCCTGACTTATTTCACTCAGCATAATGTTTTCAAGGTTCATTCATGTTGTAGCATGTATCAGAATTTCATTTATCTTTATGGCTGAATAATGTTCCATTGTATGAATATACCATATTTTGTTTATCCATTTATCTGTTGATTGACACTTGGGTTGTTTCCACCTTTTGACAATTGGACTTCATCAAATTTAAAAATATTTGTGCATCAAATAACTCTATCAACGAAGTGAAGAGCCAACCTATAGAATGTGAGAAAATATTTGGGAACTATATAGCTGATAAGGGTTTAATATCTAGAAAACATAAAGAACTCCTACAACTCAACAACAAAAAGACAAACAATCCAATCAAAAAATGGGGAAAGGACTTGAATAGACATTTTACCAGAGAAGATATACAAATGACTAATAAGGATGGGAAAACACGCTCAATATCATTGATCGTTCAGGAAATGCAAATCAAAATCAAAATGAGATACCACTTCACTCCCACTATGATGGCTATTACCAGAAAAATGGAAAATAACGAGTGTCGGCAGGGGTGTGGAGAAATAGCAACTCTAATCCATTGCTCATGGGAATAAAAAAAGTTACAGCTGCTGTGGAAAACAGTTTGGTGGTTCCTCAAAAACTTAAACATAGAATGATCTTATGACCTAGCAGTTACACTCCTAGGTAATGAATTGTAATTCAAGAGCTCAATTATCCTACCTTAAATTTTACCATGCCCTTTAAAAAAATAGCTTCATGAGAAGGTTCAGTGTATTTTCAACTATTCTTCTTTAATATAATGCCTATTAAATGTAAATATATATTAAATATAATAAATATAATGCCTGTTAAATATATTGTTTTAATAGAAGAGAAAATTTTGAAGAAAATGAGAAAATAATACAGTATGACAAAACAATTTGGATTCAGACAGAATTAAAAAGTGAATGATAAGCAGGTCATGAAGTTATTGTAGAGTTGTCTTTCTGCAAATAAAGTGTTTAGCGATAAAACAAAAACAGCCACAACAACTACTGTTGTTAGGTGCCATGGAGTTGCTTCTGACTCATAGTAACCCTGTTTACTACAGAACAAAATACTGCCCCGTCCTGCACCATCCTCACAATTGTTGCTATGTCGGAGCCCATTGTTGCAGCCACTGTGTCAATCCACCTCTTTGAGGGTCTTCCCCTCTTTCCCTGACTCTCTACTTTATGAAGCATAATGTCCTTCTCCAGGGACTGGTCCCTTCTGATAACATGTCCAAAGTACATGAGATGAAGTCTCACTGTCCTTGCTTCTAAGGAATATTCTGGCCGCACTTCTCCCAAGACAGATTTGTTCGTTCTTCTGGCAGTCCATGGTATATTTAATATTCTTCACCAACACCATAATTCAAAGGCATCAATTCTTTGGCCTTCCTTATTCACTGTCCAGCTTTGGCATGCATATGAGGTGATTGTAAATATCATGGCTTGGATCAGGTGCACCTTAGTCCTCAGAGCAATATCTTTGCTTCTTTAATGCTTTAAAGAGGACTTTTGCAGCAGATTTGCACAACAACAACAACAATAATTATTGCCACCATAAAAATGAAGAAAAGACCTTTGTGTGAGAATTATTAAGATAATTTTGGATTGTGATAGATTGGGCACCTAATTAATGAAATGGAGAGACCTCTAGTTTTTTTCTGATGCAGATTGAAAATAGCATAAAGCAATAACATTGAAGAGCTAATAGGTTTAGATTGCAGTTTAGTTGAATTGTATAGATCAATTTAGAAGTCAACTCAAGTCAGGAGGTATACAGCAGAAAAACAAGCCCCTTTAAAGGTTTACTTGATGACTTCATATCAGATGATTAGTTGAAAATCTTTTCTGAATAAAGGAAATAGTTTCCTGACATTTTAAATACAACCAGATTTCTCAATGGGATAATGTGAGTTTTATCAATGTATAAACAAGTCTGTTTATAGGGTTTCCAAGGCTGTAGATCTTTACGGAAGCAGACTGCCACATTTTTCTCCCATGGAGCTTCTGGTGGTTTTGAACTGCTGACCTTTGGATTAGCAGTTGAATGCTTTTACCATTGTAGCAGCAGGGCTCATCGGCAGTGGGTTTTTTGGGTAGGTGGCTCTCTCGTTGTGGTGTCTCTGTTGGCTGTGTTGCAATCATTTTGAGGGGGAAAGAATTAAGGATTTTAAATTCTGACAGGCCCACAAAGGAGCTTTTTTTCTCCCCAAGTAGTTGTTTCCCTCTGTAACAGAGATGATGTCCAAACAGAGGACATGCAAATAACCGCATGCCATTCAACAGACACCAATTATTTGATAATTGATATTAGGTGTTGTTGGGTCAGTTTCAAACCACATGTGTTGGAGTAGAATTGCCTCTAAGATTTTCTTGGCTGTAATCTTAATGGAAGCAGATCGCCAGGCCTTTTCCCCTGGCTGGGTGGTTTCGAACTGCCAAACTTTTGGTTTGCAACTGAGGGCTTAACCATTGTACCACCATGGCTCCTTTGTTTGATAATACGTTGGTTTCAAAAAAGATATGCATTCATGTCTCTTACCATTCGTAGACCTTTTAGTAGTACCTCAAGTATCTATATGTGTATTTTAGGAAAAAAAATTGTAGAAATAGAAAGTTTAATATTTTTACCACTAATGTATAAATATGTCTGTCTTTTAGAAGATCTGCATTTTAGCTTTCAATTAGCCCTAGATGAATTTTATATTTGTTTATAAAAGAATGAACATTTTCTTTTTTTTTTTCCCCTGAAATCTCTTACTTTATTGGAATAGGATACCCAGCCAACTCTCCTAAGATTTCCATGACTTACTGGTTGTTAGTTGCATTTTAACTTACTCTTTCTGGCCTCTGAATACTATTTATTGCACTGAAATTCTTATATGTAAAGTGATGCCTTAATAAGTGTCCTAAGTGTACAAATATTCCCATTGTCCCTTAGAAGAATGCAGACAATGGCTAACAGGGAAATAAAAGTCTCCTTAGAAGCAAATACCCATCAGATAAAATTTAAAAAATTACTAAAATGAATTTCAGCATATGACCATTTAAATTTTCTCCAGATTAAAGCAAAAGGAAGTTTTTGATATAAATTTAGTCAATGAGGGATATGATGACTTTTGAGAGATTTATAGTATTATAGTACTGTGGGAAATAAAATGAGATTAGTTCACCTGAAAACAAGCTAGTATCCTGATATCGATAACCTTTGAGAAAATCAGAAATATTTAGTATTTACAATTTTTTTTATTCTGCTCTAATGGGATTACATCCAGGTTCATATTTAAGAGCAACCCAGTGGGTCATAGAAATAATATGCTTATTCCTTTCAGAATTGATTTTAATGTTGGGAATATTTTCTTTTGATCTTTACAGAATGTGCATTTTAGATCTAGGTATCCTATTTAGGTATTTTTATATTTTCCTTTAGGGAACATTGTTCATGTGCATCCTGTGCTAGAAGTTTCAAGGTCAGCATTACTTGCGCAGTTATAATAGTCCCAACAGAAAGATAAATATATATTGACTAAGGCTGGAGTTCCAGTTCTTTCAGTTGCTGAAGGTCAACAGCCCCTTAGAGGTACTCTCCAACCTTCAAATGTCTATAGGTTAAATTGCTGATGAATCACTGCACTTTTCTAAATGGAGGAAGCCTACATTATACTGGGAGGCAGTGCAATGTATTGTGTCTGTTGACTGATGTAATTTTAAGCAATAAGATGGGAAGCAATTTCAATCCAGGCCTACTTCCAAAACTTTATGGAAGTGGCTGTAAAACTGAACACTCAGGCTGAATGTACTGGCCAGCAAAGGAGACCTAGGGGCACCATTTCTTTTGTAAACCTGAGTTGTAACACTGTCTTAGGATTGATTGAGAATGAGCTGACACTTTAAATTCTAAATAGTGTTAACATTTTAAGCTATGTAAGTACTGAAGGCATATAATACTGATAATGTGAAAGATCTCAGAGAAGGAATTAATTTTTTTTTAAAAAGGCATCACAAAAGGAAAGAAATATAAAAATTATCTCCAATGAATAGAAAAGGATTTGAGGCTTGAGGTAATCATATGGTACAAGAGTATTGAAAGCAGCACAGCAGGGAGAGTAAAACTAAATAAGACACTTGACTTTGTTCATTTCTACTAGCACATTTTAGAGAATACGATTCCTACAGGTAAGGGCTGAGAACACTAAATAGGCAGAATAAAAAAGTATGAATTGCAGCTGCTTATTTTTTTTTTTCTCCTGGTTCATGTATAATGAAGCAATATGCCACAAGGGATTTATACCACAAACTTTATTGTGTAACTTAAAAATTCCTTGTATTTTGGTAAACTTTCTATTACAGAAAATTAATACTATAACTATTTCTGATATTCTCCTTCCAAAACTAGTTTAATGTTTAAGGACTAAATTTTTTAAATTTTTTATTGTGCTTTAACTGAAAGTTTACAAATCAAGTCAGTCTCTTGTACAAAAATTTATATACACCTTGCTATATACTCCTAGTTACTCTCCCCCAATGAGACAGCACGCTCCTTCTCTCCATCCTTTATTTTCGTGTCCATTCAGCCAGCTTCTGACCCCCTCTGCCTTCTTATCTCCCCTCCAGACAGGAGCTGCCCACATAGTCTCATGTATCTACTTGATCCAAGAAGCTCACTCCTCACTAGTATCATTTTCTATCCCATAGTCCAGTCAATGCCTGTCTGAAGAGTTGGCTTTGGGAATGGTTCTTGTCTTGGGTTAACGGAAGGTCTGGGGACCATGGTCTCTGGGGTCCTTCTAGTCTCAGTCAGACCATTAAGTCTGGTCTTTTTATGAGAATTTGGAGTCTGCGTCTCACTGCTCTCCTGCTCCCTCAGGGGTTCTCTGTTGTGTTCCCTGTTAGGGCAATCATCAGTTGTAGCTGGGCACCATCTAGATCTTCTGGTCTCAGGCTGATGTAGTCTCTGGTTTATGTGGTCCTTTCTGTCTCTTGGGCTCGCAATTGTGTCTTTGGTGTTCTTCATTCTTAAGGACTAAAATTTTAATAAGAGTTTGATACTAATTTAAAATCATTTAATTAAAATCTTGAATGGAGAAATAATTTAAAGAAAGTGTTTTTTGTACCAAAAGTTTTTTTGTGAAAGTTATATATGAAATATCTTGAATCCATACCTATTTGATATAATTTGTGACAAATATATCACCTCAACTATGTAAGTCATATTTAATTTTTTTTTATTGGTAGACCATATGTCCACATTCACCTAAAAACTATACGAATCAATGGCAGTGTCTTCCATAAATTTATATCAGAAGAATAATATCACATTTTTGTTATTAAATTCTCAGAAGATCCTCCATGTTACCGTGCTTTCTTTTGCCTTGTAGCTTATCTATAAGATGAATAGAAATGGACTCATTTGGAATACAAATGGATTTTAAAATTTATAAATACATATTGCTTTGATTAAAAATTGTTCTTAAGGGGATCAGGTGTAATTGATTATGTATATACTGGAGTTATTACAACATTTTACTAGATTTAGTTATTTCATTTAGGGTCTCTATGAGTCGGAATTGACTGGAAGGCAACAGGTAACAGGTAGTCATTTTATAATAGTATATCATTCTTGAGAATCCAGATTATGGGGAATTTGGACAGACTGCACACAGAAGATAACATACTAGATAGCAGTATGTTGTTGGAAGATAGAGAACCAGGAATGAGGATGTATCACATATGCATAGACACATTGCATATAACATGTCTGTCAGTTTGTCCTACTGTGGGGGTTTGCGTGTTGCTGTGATGCTGGAAGCTATGCCACCAGTATTTAAATACTAGCAGGGTCACCCATGGTGGACAGGCTTCAGCTGAGCTTCCAGATGAAGACAGACTAGGAAGAAGGACCTTGCATCTACTCCTGAAAAGACTTAGCAAGTGAAAACCTTTTGAATATCAGCAGAACATTGTTTGATATAGTGCTGAAAGATGAGCCCCTCAGGTTGGAAGGCACTCAAAAGACGACTGGAGAAGAGCTGCCTCCTCAAAGTACACTCAGACTTAATGACATGGATGCAGTCAAGCTTTTGGGACCTTCATTTGCTGATGTGACATGACTCAAAATGAGAAGAAACAGCTGCAAATATCCATTAATAGTCAGAACGTGGAATGTATGAAGTATAAATCTAGGAAAATTGGAAGTCGTCAAAAATGAAATGGAACACATAAACATTGGTATCCTAGGCATTAGTGAGCTGAAATGAACTGGTATTCACCATTTCGAATCAGACAATCATATGATCTACTATGCCAGGAACGACAACTTGAAGAGAAATGGCGTTGCATTCGTCGTCAAAAGAGCATTTCAAAATCTATCCTGAAGTACAATGCTGTCAGTGATAGGATACATCCATTTGCCTACAAGAAAGACCACTTGATACGACTATTATTCAAATTTACACACCAACCACTAAGGCCAAAGATGAAGAAAATGAAGATTTTTATCAGCTTCTGCAGTCTGAAATTCATCAAACATGCAATCAGGATGCATTGATAATTACTGTAGATTGGAATGCGAAAGTTGGAAGCAAGAAAGATCGGTAGTTGGAAAACATGGCCTTGGCAATAGAAACAATGCTGGAGATCATGCGATAGAATTTTGCAAGACTAATGACTTCTTCATTGTAAACACCTTTTTCACCAACATAAATGACAACTATACATGTGGACCTCAATCAAATTGACTGTATCTGTGGGAAGAGACAGTGGAAAAGCTCAGTATCATCAGTCAGAATAAGGGCAGGGGCCGAGTGTGGAACAGACCATCAGTTGATCATATGCAAGTTCAAGATGAAACTAAAGAAAATCAGAACAAGTCAATGAGAGCAAAAGTACGACCTTGAGTATATTCCCACCTGAATTTAGAGACCATCTGAAGAATAGATTTGATGCATTGAACCCTAATGACCAAAGACCAGACGAGTTGTGGAATGACATCATACATGAAGAAAGTTAGAGGTCGTTTAAAAGACAGGAAAGAAAGAAAAGACCAAAATGGATGTCAGAAGAGACTCTGAAACTTGATCTTGAATGTCTAGTAGCTAAAGAAAAACGATGAAGTAAAAGAGTTGAACAGAAGATTTTGAACGGTGGCTCCAGAAGACAAAGTAAAGTATTATAATGACACGTGCAAAGACCTGGAGATGGAAAACCAAAAGGGAAGAACATGCTTGGCACTTCTGAAGCTGAAAGAACTGAAGAAAAAATTCAAGCCTCAAACTGCAATAATGAAGGATTCTATGGGCAAAATATTAAATGATTCAGGAAGCATCAAAAGAAGATGAAAGGAATACACAGAGTCACTATACCAAAAATAAATGGTCAATGTTCAACCATTTCAGAAGGTGGCATATGATCAGGAACCAATGGTACCGAAGGAAGAGGTCCAAGCTGCGCTGAAGACACTGGCGAAAAACAAGGCTCCAGGAATTGACAGAATACCAATTGAGATGTTTCAACAAACAGATGTAGCACTGAAAGTACTCACTTGTCTATGGCAAGAAATTTGGAAGACAGCTACCTGGCCAACGGACTGGAAAATTTATGCCTGTTCCAAAGAAAGGTGATTCAACTGAATGTAGAAATTATCAAACAACCTCATTAATATCACACACAAGTAAAATTTTGCTGAAGATCATTCAAAAGCAGATGCAGCAGTATATCTACAGGGAACTTCCAGAAATTCAAGCTGGATTCAGAAGAGGATGCGGGACGAGGGATATCATTGCTGATGTCAGATCCTGGCTGAAAGCAGAGAATACCAGAAAGATATTTACCTGTGTTTTATTGACTATGCAATGGCATTTGACTGTGTGGATCATAACAAATTATGTATAACATTTCAAAAAATGGGAATTCCAGGACATTTAATTGTGCTCATGAGGAACCTGTGCATAGATCAAGAGACAGTCGTTCCAACAGAACCAAGGGATACCGTGTGGTTTAAAGTCAGGAAAGATGTTTGTCAGGCTTGTGTCCTTTTACCATACATATTCAATCTGTATGCTGAGCAAATAATCTGAGAAGCTGGACGATATGAAGAAGAACCAGACATCGGAATTGGAGGAAGACTCATTAACAACCTGCTTTATGCAGATGATACAACTTTGCTTGCTGAAAGTCAAGAGGACTTGAAGCACATACTGATGGAGATCGAAGACCACAGCCTTCAGTATGGATTACACCTCAACATAAAGAAGACAAAAAATACTCACAATTGGACCAATAAGCAACATTATGATAAAAGAGGAACACATTGAAGTTGTCAAGGGTTTCATTTTACTTGGATCCACAATCAATACCGATGGAAGCGGCAGTCAAGGAATCAAAAGATGCATTGCATTGGGCAAATCTGCTGCAGAAGAGCTCTTTAAGGGTCGAAAAGCAAAAATGTCACCTTCAAGACTAAGGTGTGCCTGACTCAAACCATGATTATTTTCAATCGCCTCCTATGCATGTGAAAGTTGGATGCTGAATAAAGAAGATTGAAGAAGAATTGACACCTTTGAATTGTGGTGTTGGAGAAGAATATTGAATATATCATGGATTGCCAAAAGAATGAACAAATCTGTCTTGGGAGAAGTACAACCAGGAGCAAGGATGGCAAGACTACATCTCACATACTTTGAACATGTTGTCAGGAGGGATCAGTCCCTGGAGAAGGACATCATGCTTGGTAAAGTAGAAGGTCAGTGAAAAGAGGAAGACCCTCAGTGAGATGGATTGACCCCATTGGCTGCAACAATGGGCTGAACATAACAAGGATTGTGAGAATGGCGCAGGACTGGGCAATGTTTTGTTCTGTTGTACATACTGGTCACTATGAGTCCGAACCAACTCGATGGCACCTAAAAACAACAACATATATATGTATATGTGTGTGTGTGTGTATATGTGTATAGTCCACTTGTCTGTCAGTTGTCATACTGTGATGGCTTTCCTGTTGATGTGATGCTGGAAGCTATGTCACCAGTATTTCAAATACCAGAAGGGTCACCCAGGGTGGGCAGGTTTCAGTGGAGCTTCTAGACTAGGACAGACTAGGAAGAAGGACCTGGCGGTCTACTGAAAAAAAATTGGTGACTGGGAAAGAGCTGCTTCCTCAAAGTAGAGATGGCCTTAGTGACGTGGATCGAGTCAAGCTTTTGGGACCTTCATTTGCTGATGTGACGTGAGTCAAAATGAGAAGAAACAGCTGCAAATGCCCATTAATAATTGGAACGTGGGATGTATGAAGTATGAATCTAGTAAAATTGGAAGTCATCAAAAATGAAATGGAACACATAAAGATCTATATCCTATGTATTTGTGAGCTGAAATGGACTGGTGTTGACCATTTTGAATCAGACAATCATATGGTATACTATATCGGAAATGACAAATTGAAGAGGAATGACATCACATTCATTGTCAAACAGAACTTTTCAAGATCTATCCTGAAGTACAACTCTGTTACTGATAGGATAATACCCATACTTCTACAAGGAAGACTAGTTAGTACGACTATTATTCAAATTTATGTACCAACCAAAAATGCCAAGAAGAATTGATGCCTTGGAATTATGGTGTTGGCGAAGAATATGGAATATTCCATGGCATGCCAGAAGAATAAGTCTGTTTCGGTAGAAGTACAGTCAGAGTGCTCCTTGGAATATGAGACTTCATCTCACAATCTTTGGACATGTTATCAAGAGGGAGTAGTCCCTGGAGAAGGACATCATGCTTGGTAAGGTGGAGGGTCATCGAAAAAGAAGACCCTCAACGAGATGGATTGACACAGTGACTGCAGTAATGGGCTCAAACATAGCAATGATTGTGAGGATGGTGCAGGGCCAGGCGGTGTTTTTCTCTGTTGTACATGTTGTTACTATGAGCTGGAAGCAACTGTACAGCACCTAACAACAACAACAGTATATAGTCCCTGGGTGGTACAAATGGTTAAGTGCTTCAGTATGAACCAAAAGGTTGATGGTTCGAACCTACCCAGAGGCACCTAGGAAGAAAGTCCTGCCCTGAATCAGAATTGACTTGATGGGAACTGCTTTGATTTATATATAAATGTGTGTGTGTATAAATAAATATATATATAATACATATGTGTATATACACACACATATATATACTTATAGTGATCTCATAGGGTTTCCAAGGCTGTATATATGGAGCCCTGTTGGCACAGTGGTTAAGAGCTTAGCTGCTAACGTAAAGGTCAGTGGTTCAAATCCACTAGCTGCTATTTGGAAACCTTATGGGGCAGTTTTACTGTGTCTTATAGGGTCACTATGAGTCAGAATCGACTTGACAGCAATGGGATATATATATACTTTTTTCTGGCTTCAGAGTCATACAGAAATATTATAATTTGAGAAGTTAAGGCAATGAAAAACGCTACAATTCTACACATATAAGTTGTCTTTCTGGTAACCCCAAAATAGGATAAGTGGCTCAATTTTCAGAACATTTCAGGGTGAAAGAAAAAAAAAGTACTTCAGATTCCCTAAGTACATTATTTCCAAAGACCAAGGGACAAACAAAGGCAGTTTGCACTCCGTAGGTCACATCTGGCTCCCACTATGATTTGAACAAATCCCCATCACTAACCAGTGGTAGCAAGTGCTTTTCTGCTTCCTAGTGTAAAAACAAAGAAAAGAAAAATTATCAGTTACATTTGTCTGTGAGCAACTAACTGCCTGAACACTAAAGCATATAGCAACCCCAACGAATGAGATTAGTTGTACTAGAAATAGATGGCCCTGTGATTATATGTTTTCTTTTTATGTAGAACATTTCAAAGTTGTGGTGAGGCTTCGTCTTACAAATTTTTTTTTTGGAACATTTTATTGTGCTTTAGGTGAAAGTTTACATAGCAAATTTGTTTTCCAATCAATTTTTACAAAAATTGTTCTGTGATGTTGGTTGCAATCCCTGCAGTGTGTCAGCACTCTCTCCATTTCCTCCCTGTGTTCCCCATTATCATTAGTCTGGTTTCCGTGTCTCTTCCTGCCTTCTCATCTTTGGTTTTGAGCAAATTTAGTCTCATAAACTTTGGTCTCATATAGTTGATTGTTCTAAGAAACACATTCTTCACAGGTGTGATTGTTTATTTTATAGCCCCGTCTATTATCTGGCTGAAAGGTGGCCTCTGAAAGTGTCTTCAGTTTCAAGTTAGAAGGTTTCATAGGGCAATAGTCTCGGAGGTCCCTCCAGTCTCTTTCAGACCAGTAAATTTGTTCTTTTTTTATTTTTTGGGTTTGGATTTTGCTCTGCCTTTTTTACCCATTTCAACTGAGACCTTCTGTTGTGATCCCAGTCAGAGTGGTCGGTAGTGGTAGTAGAACTCCATCTAGTTCTTCTGGCCTCAGACTAGAGGAGGCTGTGGTTCATGTGGGCCATTAGTCCTGTGGACTAACTGCTTCCTTGAGTCTTTGGTTTCCTTCACTATCCTTTGCTTCAGATGGGACGAGACCAATAGTTGTTGCTTAGATGGCTGCTCGCAAGCTTTTAAGACCCCAGACACTACTCACCAGGCTAGAATGTGGAACATTACTTTATGAACTGTGTTTTGCCAATTGACCTTGGTGTCTCCCGAGACTGTAATCCTTATTCTTCAAGTCTAGTAGTTCAGTCCTGATGTCTAAGTAGTTTCTATAACTGTGCCCCTGTGTGCTCTATTGTATATATGAATATACATTCAGCATCTGCAAATATGAAGGGACAAATATCCACAACCATATCCATGTATGTATGAGCGTGTACTCCCGTGTGACCTCCCTCAGCTATTTAGCCTATGTATCTACTTATAAATTATTGTTTGTTATTACTATTGTTGTAGGATTGTATATGTTGTAGCATTTACCGTAGTTCCCCTTTATTTTTGGGTACCTCTTAGTGTCTTCCTTTGTATCCAAATATTTTAGCAGTTTCAAGCTTTACTTTCTGTAAGTTGCACAACTCTTACTCATGAATATCTGGTATCTTTTTATTTTTACTGTTTTGGAGAAGAGTAGGTAATGTCATTTGCTTTTTATAATTAAATTACTCTGGATTAACCTTTCCATGATTAAAAAAAAAAAAAAGAGGAAGTTTTATGTTACATTCCATCAAAGTTCTCCCTCCTTCACCCCCCAGTATGGGGATTTTCATTCTACTCCTGCCTTCATAATATCCAGTGGCATGTGCGTATAATGATCATGTTCAGCTCTGCAGTGACTGTCAAAATGCTCAGGACAAAATAGATGCACAGTGCTTCTTTGCGGGATATAATTTGGCCATAAATTTATTCATATATCTCACAAAGATTTGTGTGCTGAGATATTACCTCAGGAATATTCAGGACATCTGAAAGTTGTGACATTTGCTTTAGGCTAGATTTTGTTTTACCCATAGTGTTTAAAAGGGTGACTAGCTCCCAAGAATTTGTTTTACATTCTGAGATGTCCAGTTATTTCATAACTTAAAAAAGATATTAATACTGTTTAAATGAAGAAGCAAATATTTCCAAATAGTGTGCATTTACATAGAACTCAGCTTAAAATCAGGGCCATTTGTAGCATTTCCTCCTTTGGCTTCCTTCATCTATCAGCTTTTTTAGAAGGGTGTATACATGTGTGCATGCCATTAGCCTTCTCGTGGAGCCCTGGGGTCGCAGTGGTTGAGAGCAATGGCTGCTAACCAAGAGGTCAGCGGTTGGAATCCACCATCTGCTCCTTGGAAGCCCTATGGGGCAGCTCTACTCTGTCCTAGAGGGTCACTGTGAGTCAGAATTGACTTGATTACAACAGGTTTGGTTTTGGTTTAGCCTTTTCATAAAAGTTTCAGTTTGCTAACAGTAACAATATTAACCTATAGAAATTCTCATTCTATACTTTGCCAATATAGTCACCCAGATAGTACACTTTACAAAGAACTTTGAAGGAATTAAAGTTTACTTTTTGTGCAAGAAAATTGCATTATGGTGGTTAATAGGTATCTCTAATTCTGTACTGATAATGTTAGTTTTTAATGGGATTTCTTTCTTTAATGGCAGAATTCTCCACTTTATGTTACTTTTTTTGTTTAGCCCTGAGAAGTCTTTATTTTTAAAAAGTTTCTTTTACCAGTATATCAGGCTTTTAATTTTTTTACTAGCACAATAAAAATAAACAAAATAAAATTCAGCTGATCCATTTTAATAACTTTTCAATGACTTTATACTTGAATATTTGACTATATAATTTATAATAATCTTAGGATATGGTACATAAAAATTCTATTTTGCTATCTTCTCTACACATCCACTTTCCTATGATTTAAAAGTTATTAAAATGGAACAAAAGTTTAGAGTCATCTAAGGAAAGTTTTCTTTCAAACTGAGACAAAGCAAATGTTAATGTCAATATTGTGAATAATGTATTATGAAATGAATTCCTTTAGAGGTCCATACATTGAAGAAGGTAATAGGAAAATGGAGACTGAATACAATATATGTGTTATATGTGATCTATCTTGCCCTTAGAATACTGAACTAACACATTGGATTAAAAAATAGCGAGAGGAATAATGATCATAAAGCATACATGAGCATCCATTATTTGTGGCTCTGCATTATTTCAGTCATGGAAGAACTGGACATGGAATGATTCTATGTGTTCTATAGTATTAACAAAGAACATCATACCAAAAAAACCAAACCCACTGCCGTCAAGTTGATTCTGACTCATAGCGGCCCTATAGTAAACCAAAAAAAAAAAGACCCTATAGTAGAAATGTCTTAATCAAAGTTGTTGCTGCAACACTATGGGTTGGGTGTTGGGTAATAGATAGAAAAGAACTTAGCAGAATTTTCTTTGTTTATACCAGTGCCAAATATAGATTAATAAATATATTTTGAAGGCATTTTAATTTTTAAACCTTTATCTTCCTGCTTCAGTGCTAAAAAATTATTCTTGAAACATAAAGAAACTGCCCTGTGGTCAATGATAGTCTTAACTACCTGTCAATCAAAAGCAGAAGTTTGTTGAGACATTTAATTACAAGATAATGTAGTCATCAAGATGTCGTTGTGGTAACTGACAGCTCATTTTGGACTGAAAGCGTGCAACTACCTCCCCTGAGGTCAGAGATGTTTGGAGGTTAACTTAGTAATGACAAGTCCTTTATTATCACATTATGACATTAAAAAAAATTGCAATTATAACTAATAAATTAATAACAGTAATAAAATGACAGTCATAATTGCATAATATACAAGTTGTCAACTGCATTTTTGTTACATGGTGCGAATTTTTATCTTACCAGTATATCTGCACTGTGTTAACTGTTCCCAATGTGGCATAGACACAGAAGTTCTGATATTTTTCAAAAGCCATGTGTATATTTGAGGAGACCAGTGTATCCATTTTAGTTGATTGCATTTACCTTCTTTCCTCCTTTTTCTCCTCTGCTGCTTTACAAAGTCTTAAATAAGAATTAGTAATTACCACCTGGCCCAGTGTTAATGTGTAGTTAATGTCCTTATTACTTCACAAAGCTTTGTCTTCTGTCTTGTTCAGAAGATTTTGACTTAAATAATACATGCAGAAAAATGGAGGGAAAGGAACCTGGTTTAGCATATATTTTCTTTCTTTCTGTAGCCCTTTTCACTCTGTGGGAGAACACATCGTATTAGGTCAAACGTTTTGCAAAATCTTTTAAAGAGTGGATCAACTTTTTATGTTAAAATAAATGACAATCTTCGTAATTACTTCTAAATAGCTGCAGATAACGATCTTTGTATTTAGGTTACAGCTATAGACACGATCTTAGATTTCCTAATTTTGCAAGAGTGTAGAAAACAGATCTCTTTAGTATCTAAGTTCTCTCTGCTCTGAAGTTTGCTAGTTAACCTAATTCCAGAAAGGACAGACTCCTCTAGGAGTAGATTAATAATGGATTCATGTGTGAAGTGATCTAGCCATGAGTTTGCACTTGATGATTGGTATTTATTGATGTAGAAAACTTGTGAAAAATGTTTCGATGGCTACTGTTCCCATTGACTTGAATTATGAAGAATTAATTGCTTTTGCAAACTTTCTCCTGGGATGAAAGAGGAACTTTTATAATGGTAATCTGCTTTCTTTTTATATTTGCGTGCAACTTTTTCTTTATATCTTCTGGGTGTACTTAAAAACTCTTGAGTATGCTGGGGAGAAAAGATTTGTTCCTTGGTACCCAATGTCAACGAGCCCCTTGGTGGCACAAATGGTGAAGCGCCAGACTACTAACTGAAAGGTTGGTGGTTCAAACCCACCCAGAGGCACCTATTAAGGCAGGGCTGGAGATCTGTTTCCCAAAGCCTTGAAAAAAACCTATGAAGCAGTTCTACTCTGCACACATGGGGTTACCATGAGTCAAAGTTGACCACAGCAACTTACAATGACAACAACCCAATGTCAGAAAGCCAAGGGGTTAATAATATGGGTAAAGATCTGATTTCTTTGAGGGAAGTTTGAAATTAGCACACAATAGTTTACAGATTATTCACTGCATATATAACACGCATACCCATTGGAGTCGAGTTGATTCCGACTCATAGCGACCCTATAGGACAGGGTAGAACTGCCTCATAGGATTTCCAAGGCTGTAAACTTTATGAAAGCAGACTGCCACATCTTTCTGTTCCGGAGCGGCAAGTGGGTTTAAACTGCTGACCTTTCGGTTAGCAACTCAGTATTTAACCACTGCACCACCAGGACTCTTTTATAGTATGTATGCATCTATCTATCCATCTAAAACCAGGAAGCATATCTTGTTTTTTAGCAGTGGAGTAAAGGAATGCTTCAGAGTCCAATATGTTTGAAGCGAGATTAAAGAGTTCTAGGAAATCATTGGTAATGTGATTGTATATTGGCAGTGTTTTGCCAAGTTTGAAAAAGATAATAATAATAGCCAGTATTTATTGAGCAGTGTTTATTATGTTCCAGGCACTGTTTTAAGACTAGCACATATACTAACGTATATAATCTTCCCAAAAATCACATGAAAGAGGTACTATTCTTACATCCATTCTATAGACGAAAAACTGAGCCACTGAGAGGGTAGATAGCTTGCCCTAGGTTACATAGCTAGTTTGTGGAAGAGGTGATTTTCAAACCCAGACAGTCTGGCTCAAGCCCATGATCTTAACCCACTAAAGTTACTGGAGGACAATATGTTGTAAAGAGCACTGGAGTGGGAGTCAGAAGACCTCAATTCTATCCTTGTTTTATTGCTACTAAACATTCCTATGATTTTGCACAAGTTACTTTCTGTTCCTGAGTTTCGTCATCTGCAAAATGGATAAATTCAGGGGTGTGTAATCTGGGGCTATGATAGCTTCAAATGTAGACAAGTTCTTTTTGCATCCACTCTTTCCTCACAGAGATTTCTGCTTAAATGTGTACCATTGCATTGGTTATGTTGGCTCTAAAGGGTAAAAAGAGATTTTGGTCCAAATTTCAAGGAGAGCTTATTACTTTGAGCTGTTCAAAGATGAAATAGGAAGATTTAAGCATATGGTGAATTTACCATCCATTTGAGGCACATTCAGATGACCTCTCAGTGAGATGTTTAACAGAGGCTCAAGTGTCAGTTGGGCAGTGTTGTAGACTAGGTGACTTTTAGTGTTCTTATTTACCCTGAGATTTTATGATTCTATAAATCCCATCAACATTTCATTCATTCATTTAACAAAAGCAACCTATCTATGACTATCTTTGCACATATACATGATTATGTGACTTTTTCTCTATCCAAGAACCTAATTTATAGAGCAAATTTTGCGTGGATTTCATCTATTAAAAAGCTCGTAGCTGTTCTAGTTTCAGATGAGCTAAAGTGGAAGAGATAATTTTGCTTATTTTAGAAAAGACATGGTTACAATATATCTGTTTAGGAAGAAAATTGATTTACAGCTTGATATGGCATTGCACATGCGGTTGCAGATACCTACCAGTTGCTGTCTAGTCAATTCTGACTCACAGAGAACCCATGCATATCAGAGTGACCTGTGCTCCATAGGGTTTCCAATGGATCATTTTTGGGAAGCAGATTGCCAGGCCTTTCTTACAAGGCACCTCTGGGCGGACTGGAACCTCCAAGCTTTTGGTTAGTTGCTGTTATGGATTGAAATGTGTCCCTCCAAAATATGCATTATAAATCCTAACCTCTATGCCTGTGGTTATAATCCCATTTAGAAATGGGTTGTCTTTATTACGTTAATAAGACAGGATTAGTACAGGGTGTGTTTTGAGGCGATCTCTTACAAAATATAAAAGGAGCAGATTAAACAAGCCAAGATGGGGGAAATTAGATGCCAAGCCACATGGAAATTTCCAAGGAATCAGGAAACAGAAGCTGAAGAGACAAGGACATTTTCCCAGAGCCCAGAGAGAGAGAAAGCCTTCCCCTAGAGCCTGTGTCCTGAATTCGAACTTCTAGCCTCCTAAACTGTGAGAAAATAAATTTCTGTTTGTTAAAGCCATCTACTTGTGATGTTTCTGTTGCGGCAGCCTTAGATAACTAAAACAGCGGCTAAGGATATTAACTGTATGTATTACCCAGAGACTCCTTCAGATACCTACTAAGCAAATATTTTTGGATGAAGTATGTTCTAAGCAGATAAAACTGCATAAGGAAGGGCACCAGAGGTAAAGTGTGCTCCCCCGACACTTCCTTCCTCAAGCCTGAATTACTAACAGCTCAGTGGCTGTAAGTGTGGGTTCTGGAGAAAACATTGTCTAGATTTGAATGTAGGCTCGCTCTATCATTAATTACTACTGAGAAACTTGGGAAGTAATTTAACCCTTCTAAATCTCAGTTTCCTCATTTGCAAATGGGGTAATGACAGACCTGGCTCCTAGGGCTATAATTGGAATTAAATGATTTAATACATGAGTCTTTTAGCTATCATTGTATGTCTACATTCTTTCAGTTTCATTTTATTTTTAATATGATTCGATGTTGATGCAAAAATTGTAGGAGAAGACCGATAGTATATTTAAGGGTCATATGATGTCAATATTGCTATGTGAATATTTGATATTAAAGCGTATGGATTTCATATAAATATACACTAGCTATTTGCGCTTCAGGCACTTGTGAGAGAGCTCATGCTTAATTGAGTACTCTGCAGATTTGACCAAAAGTTCAAGAGAAATGAGTGAGCAGAGAGGGAGAGAGAAGAATGTATTAACTAGATTCTTTCAAAACCGTTTTCATATCAAATTATCAAATTGGATGACTCAAGGCTTACCTGTAATGTGTTATCTGATTCCCCTTGGAAATGCTCTTGCTGAATTTTGATTTGCCCCAAGGGTGGGATAGGGGGCTCGGTTTTTACTGAAGATTATAAAAACACTTCAGTCACATAAACCCCAATTTTTTAAATCTATTTTTAATGAAATTGCCTTTTTATAATTGTCTCTTTTTTATTCTTTTACTTTTTGTTGCCACCATTTGATGTTATAAAGGATGCTCCACAACCAACTTGGTGCCATTTTAATGAGGTTAATTACTATTCATCAGTATTTTGTCATTTCCAACTAGGAACTGGAAATAGAAATTTTCACACATTTCCAATCTCAGAAGAAGTACCATTACTTTGTACTGATTGGGGAACTGTCTAGGTTTAAAGAAATAGAATGCTGTTGTGCTTAGGCAAATTCTATAATTATAAAAGGTGAACAATGTTTTTGCCCAATATATAGGCTTTTATAGTATACTGGAAAAAGTAAAAGCTTTGAAGTTGATAAACCTGGGTCTGAGCCTTATTCTGATACTCACTAGATTTTGGGTAAATTACTTTGTCTTTCTGAGCTTCAGCTTTTTTTTTTTCATTTTCAATGAACATCATTAATGAATGTATATCAAACATCTATCAAGTGTTTGTATATAAATAACTATTTCTTAAGAATTTGAATTCCCCCCCTTGTCAGGCTGCTGGTGAACTTCTCCTGGGGCCATCATTTACAGAGTACGATGTAAATGGCACTCCCTGGAGTTGTGCAATCTGTTACCTTTGTTTACATTTAAAAATTCTATTTCTTTGGGGACCTTTTCTTTCTGGCTAATTAAGAGGTAAATTTCAGTTTGGACTTGTTCAGAAGAATTCCAAATTTTTATCACTATCTTTTCTGAGTAAGGAAGAAGCCAAATGAAGGAAATAATCATCATTCTGCACATCAATCTATCTACCAATGCACACGTCCATTCATTCATTTAACAGGCATTTTCAAGGGCAGGCTTACGTGCCAGAGACCATGGTAGACACTCAGATCTGTGTAAGTGGATGAAAATGACCAATGAGTTTACACTTGAACAAGTAAGCCCCCTGAGGTATAAAATTACACAACTGCTTTTTAAAAAATAACCTTTTTTGAAAAAATAATATATTTTATTTTTTAGAGCAGTTTTAGGTTTACAGAAAAATTGAGCAGAAACTACAGAGAGCTCCCATATACCCCCACCACAGTTTCCCCTAAGATTACCATATTGTCTTCATGTGGCGCATTTGTTACAACTGATGAACCAGTATTAACCCATTATTATTAACTGAAGTCCATAGTTTATATTAGGGTTCACTCGTCATGTTCATATCATGTCTTCACCACTAAAAATTCTTCAGAACAGTTTCAGTGCCCTAAAAATCACTTGTATTTCACATATTTATTCCTTCTTCCCTTCCATACTGCCAACCCCCTGGCAACAACAGATCTTTTTACTCTATATTTGCTTTGTCCAGAATGTCTTATAGTTGGAATCATACAGTATGTAGCCTTTTCAGACTGGCTTCTTTCACTTAGCAATATGCTTTTAAGATTCCTCCATATCTTTTCCTAGATTGATAGCTCATTTATTTTTTATCTCTGAATAATATTCCTTTGTGGTTTGTTTATCCACTCACCTATTGAAGGGCATTTTGGTTGCTTCCAATTTTTGGCAGTATTGGCAATTATGAATAAAGCTGCTAAATATTCATGTGTAGGTTTTTTAGTGTACATAAGTTTTCAACTAATTTGGGTAAATACCTGGAAGTATAATTACTAGATCGTATGGTAAGACTGTGTTTACTTTGTAGAAACTGCCAAACTCTTCCACAGTGGATGTTCCATTTTGCATTCCCACCGGCAATGAATGAGAGTTCATGTTGTTCTATATCCTTACCAGCATTTGGTGTTGTCAGTGTTTTGGATTTTAGCTATTCTAATATATGTGTAGTCATGGCTTAGTCATCTAGTACTGCTGCAACAGAAATACAACAAGTAGATAACTTTAACAAAGAGAAATTTATTCTCTCACCATCCAGTAGGCTACAAGTCCAAATTCAGGGCGCCAGCTCCAGGGAAAGGCTTTCTCTCTCTCTCTCCCCGCTCTGGGGGAAGGTCCTTGTCACCAATCTTCCCCTGGTCAAGGAGCTTCTCAGTGCAAGGACCCCAGGTCCAAAGGACGGACTATGCTCTCAGTGCTTCTTTCTTGGTGGTATGAGGTCCCCTTTCTCTTTGCTTGCTTCTCTCTTTTATATTTCAAAAGAAATTGACTCAAGATACAACCTAATCTTATAGATTGAGTCCTGCCTTCTTAACATGATTGCCTCTAATCTTGCCTTATTAACATCATAGAGGTAGGATTTACAACACATAAGAAAATCACATCAGATGATAAAATGGTAAACAGTCACACAATACTGGGAATCATGGCATAGCCAAGTTGACACATGGTTTTGGGGGACACAATTCAATCCATAACAAGTGGTATCTCTGCTGTTTAATCTGCAATTCCCTAATGACATAATATGTTGAACATCTTTTTTATGCTTATGTGCTGTGTATCTTCTTTGGTGAGTTGTCTGTTCGCATATTTTGCCCATTTTTTACTTATGTTGTTTGTTTTCTTGTTGTTGAGTTTTAAGAGTTCTTTACATATCTTGGGTACAAGTACTTTATCCGATACGTGTTTTATAAATATTTTCTCCCAGTCTGTACCTTGCCTTTTCATTTTCTTAACAGTATCTTTCACAGAGAAAAAGTTTTTAATTTTAATGAAGTCCAACATACCATTTTTTTTCACAATTGCCTTTTTAAGGTAAGGACTCTCTGCTATTACACACAAGCTAGATAAAAGACCTAGAAATAATTCTTCATACTTCCTCTCCACTCAGGACATTTGCCCAATATTCCTTCAGTTGTCTCTATGAAATACTGGACGTTTTAAAAGCAGATGGTAAAACTTGAAAGGAAAGGAACTGTTAAATATAAATACCCTCTTTCTAATCACTTGCAGATTGTCATAATTTCCCCACCTCCGGTTTTCTTTTCACCAGGACACACATATCATTTTCAAACCACCCTTTCACCATAAGCATTAAAAATTTTGTGGAGAAAAAGAAATAAACCTACTCTTCACTTATCAACTATCTCTCTATCTGATATTTCACACTAGTAAAAAATCTACTATCTGGCTATTTTGTACATTAACAATGTACATCTGGCTGTAATAAATGCCAAGGTGTGAGGTGAGAGTAATGTTGGCTGTGATTGTTAAGGTTATGTGTCAGTTTGACTGGGCCATGATTCTCGGTGCTCTGGCAGCTATGTAATGATGTAATTTGGTAGTTATGCAATGATGTAAATTTGGCAGTTATATAATCATGCAATTTGGCAGTTATGCAATGATGTAGTCATCATCCAATCTGTGACCTGACGTGGTCATCCTCCGTTTTCACCCAATGTCAATTTTCACTCAATGGCCTGTTCTTTGGAACCTAACCATGCTGATAAGTGAGGAGTGGGTGTATTAGATTGAGATCCCTACTAATTTTCCACTGATTTGTAACTCCAGGTGACAATATCAATATCAAATATTAATAAAGTTGTCAAGGTGGATTAGGTATTTTCCCTCTGCCACTGTTACAGAATGAAGCTATCATGAATGTGAGGGGAAAAAAAGGTAGGAAAGAATTATTAATGCCAGTATTAAAGCTTCTCAGTACTTTTAGTTATCACAGAATTTTCACTATTTTTAAGAGATGGAAGAGATATTAAAGATTATTTAGATTGACCCCTAATTTTATAGATGAGGAAACAAGATTTTGAAAAATGAATTGACTTGCCTTTGGTAACAGATATTTAATAATAGCCACCAGGACCTAGTTTTTGGTACTTTAATTTCAGTGTTCTCTCTGGCACATTAAGCTTATTCTCCTCAGTTTTCCTTTGTTAATTATATCATTTATCTTCACAACTATATCTAGAACAAGTCTTTCTCTTCAAATCATGTTAAATGATTATTTCAGTACTTTTTACTTTTGCATTTGTATACTTCCCCATCTCCCTTCCAACTTACTGCCAATTCACATTTTTACAATACTTTTTTTCTTTCCTCCTTCCTGACTTCATTTCTTGTTTTCTTCCTTATTTTCCCTTCCTCGTTGAAAAAATTATTTTCTAAAAAAAAAAAAAAAATTTATATGAAAACACAAAAATGATTTAATTCACATCTAATCATGCTAGCTTTACAGTTTTTAATATGTATCTATGTATCAAGTAGGGTGCCCTTTTCCTTTTCATGATGGGTTTTGTGCAAGGACTCAAAGGGTGGAAACCCTGGTCCAATTGTATGCTGTGTATTAAAATTCTTGGAAGAGAAGTGTTTATTGTACCTATGAGCTTAACATTAATAAACTAATCTGGTATTAGGAGTACCTCATTCTCTTGAATATTTTGCTTTCAAAGATGACCATTAACCAAAAAAAACAAAAAACAAACTCATTGCCTTTGAGTCGATTCTGACTCATAGCAACCCTATTGGACAGAGTAGAACTGCCCCATAGTTTCCAAGGAGTGCCTGGTGGGTTCAAACTGCTGACCTTCTGGTTAGCAGCCATAGCACTTAACCACTATGCCACCAGGGTTTCTGACCATTAATTAGAATGAGAAAATTGGAGGTGAAATAAGGAAAAATGCTTACTTGAAAACCGAATTTTCAAGTAAGACTTCTAAGAAATCTATTCATTAGTTCCCTTGCAGTTGTATTTCTTAATTGGAAAAATCTTAGAACTTTTTTCTCTCTATTTCCCAAGATGAACAAAATGTCTGAATATATTTACTTAAGCAGAAGTTGGAAAACATAAAAAATAAATTCAGAAAGAAAAATGACCTTTGATTTTGAGACCTGAAACTTCTGCTTTTCAGCTTTCTTTTCAGTCTCTAGTTCTGTAGTCTGTTTCCATTAGGGTATGGGAGATGTTATGCGTTGAATATGTCTCCCCAAAATATGTGTTGTATGTCCTAACCTCTATGCCCGTGGTTATACACTCATGTGCCACATATCCATTTGGGCAAAGTCTGAGCACATGTATGATCATGGTCGCATAAGGGTTTTTTTTTTTTTAAGGGAAAGCAGCTCCCCTTTTGCTAATTATTTCCCCCCAATCGTTTTAAAGACCTCAAAACCCCAGCATGATCGAGCAGCAGGGCTCCAGGGAGCATCCCAATCCTGGCACCACCTCCTCCTCCTCCACTTCCTCCTTTTCCCTCCTCCTGGCTTCATTCACCCACCCACCAGTCCTGCAGCCTTTCACTCCCGGTGCAGAGCAGCACCTGCCATGGCTCCTCCACTCCTGCCAAGGTGCTGGTCGGAACACCAGACAGCTGGGGCACTCTCAGGCACCTATCTCCCAGCGGCTGCTGTACATGATCAAGAAGCGGCCACATCAACAAGGTGGTGGCAGCCAGAGCCCCCACTGCCTGCTGCGTTCCCAGCGCCCGCACACTCACTACCTGTGGCCACCTCTCTGGACTTGTGCAATGTCCTGATCTGGCTGCCAGCACAACCTCAGTGTTGCCCAGCTGCACACCTGGCAAGGCCGGCCTCCTGTATCCAGTGGATACAGGTCTTGGGCTTTGTCCAGTGCTCTCCCATAAGGTTTTAATATCATAGGTTACCAAAACCTAAACCTGTTGCCATCTAGTAGATTGCAACTCATAGTGACCCTATAGGACAGAGTAAAACTGCCCCATAGGGTTTCCAAGGAGCAGCTGATAGATTTGAACTGCTGACATTTGGGTCGGCAGCCAAGTTCTTAACCACTGCACCACCAGGGCTCTGTAATAGGCTTTACAGGGATTTAACTAACTACAGATTGTACAGGGACTGCCTGTATATAATAAGGTGATCTCACAATATCCCAATTGCATAATGCCATATTTCACAGAATTTATCCTGGATGTTGAGCAACACATACCTCTAATCCCACTCGGGAATGGGTTGTCTTTGTTATGTTAATGAGGAAGGATTAGTGTAGGGTATATCTTGAGTCAATCTCTTTCGAGATATAAAGGAGATTAAACAAGGAAGCAAGCAAAGACATGAGGAAAGAGAGATGCCAAACCACATGAAGATTGCTCAGGAGCAGAAACTCAGAAGAGACAAGGACCGTCCCCCAGTGGAAACAGAAAAAGAGTCTTTCCCCTGTAGGTGGTGCCCAGAATTCAAACTTCTAATCTCCTAAACTGTGAGGAAATAAATTTCTGTTTGTTAAAGCCACCCACTTGTGGTATTTCTGTTATAGCAGCACTAGATAACTAAGACAAGAGGATACGATTTATATAGCTTCCAAGTCATTCACCTTTAATTCATGAGCTGCAATTAGATATAAAATTTTTTTCCTTGCCCCCACTTCCCTTTTTGCTTTTTAGAACACCAATTAAGAAGGGTTGGGTGAATAGGTTACCATTTTATGCATCTTTATTACTCTGACTGATAGAGCTATTAAATAAAAGCAAACAGTTATTCTTTATTATCTGTCTGCCTCATTTCTGCTCTTTGCCCTGGAGAAGGCCTGAATTAAAGATCAAAGTGTTATTGAAAACTCCTGAAAAATAATATCTTGTTTGTCCATTTGAACAATGTCCAATTCCTTGGAAAAATAGGTTTTTCTGTGTATGTGTAGATGGGGAGGGATATTCATCTTGAAAATTGAAGTTGTGTGATGGGGCAGAGAAATTATACAGAAATTATTGCTCTAAAATAGTTGAGAACGAATGATATTCATAAAAAGAAGCTGAGAACATTTATGTGATAAACACACTTAAAATTAGCAAGATCATTGGCCTGGACAATATATACTTTAGTATCCACAAAGAAGTCTTTAAGCTAAGCAGCTAGCTTTCTGATGAAGGGGAAAAAAATTAGTTATATACAGCTGAACAGGCTTTTCACAGTCTCCAAGGAGGTGACTTGTCTGTTGATGGCCAGTGGGGGTGGAAGAGTAAAATAATTACCTAACAGCGTGTAAACAATGTGAAATGTGAAATACACTTCCCCCCCTTCCCCCTTTTTTTCATTGAGAGAGTTTCTTGTTGCGATAGCTCCACTGGGACAGGCAGCAGAGAAATTTGATTAAATGGATGCCTGGGGTCATGACCCTGTCTAAACATGGTACAGCTCTCAGCATTAATCAAAGAATTTTTTTTCTTACTTTATATATATATATATCTCCTGACCTTGCTGTATATGAGTATTGGTGAGCTTCGGATTTGGTTGTGGTTGAGTGGGGGTAAGGGGCATGCTGCCCAAGTCTGTATAAGCATTTTGTTTACAAAAAAATAACTGAAGAAGAAAAAAAAAAAGAAGAAGCAGTCGTCAAATACAATAGAAACCTGTAACATTATTTTAGATTGTGCTATGGGACTTTCATATCAACAGCCAGGAAGATTTGGAGCTCCATTAGAATTCACTAGAATTCATTTATTTACATAGAAGATATTTATAGTTTTGTATTTGGTGTGGGATTCCTGTATTCATTAATTCTCTTGGGATGGCTTTATTTTGGACTAATGTTTGAAAGCTTCTTGGTAGTGATTTTCTTGGAAACAGAGAAAACCAGGTGCTTGATGAGAGACCAACTAGAGTAATAGTAATAGTCATCAATGATTCAAACAAGAGCAAGAAAAAGAAACTTTGCTGAGCAGCAAACACATGCCATTAAATTAAGCAGAATATTTGCTTCTGGTGAGAGGTTCTTGTCAGTAAGCCTTGTTTTAAGAAAGAGGGTAAATTTGATACAATTAGATAGCCATTTCTCTAACAGGAATTAACTTAGAGTACACAACTGATTGTAGATCATCAAAATCTTATTTGTACAAATAAGGATGCTTTTGTTTAATGTAGACTGCTTACATCAACAATTGTGATTAACCAGAGTAATCAGGCAAAGAGTATCCAGCTAATTGAATTGTATCAGATGTTTGCAGTATTAATCCTTGTTGAAAAATTTTGAATACATAGTTGCCCATTTTATTTTCTGCCTATGCAGCATAGCAGAGAGAGGATTAATGTAACTTTATTTGGTGGCTGAATTCTTAGGGCCTCAGAATCCTCATTCTACTGAGTACTTTTGATTGTACAGCTATATGGTTAGAGCTATAAAAAAAGAAAAGAGCTATAGAAGGTGTTAAAAGCTTGGTCTTACTTTGTCCTGGAATAGGCTTAGAAGTTATTGAAGCTTTTCATAAGAATAATAACTTACAAACTAAACACCTCTTAGTAATTTTTAAATAATTTTTCTTCTAGTGGTAGTATGTAATCAAATAAATGGTGTTTGTTGACCGCAGTAGCTAACTGAATTCCAGGTAATTAAGGTACTTAACTTGGTTCTTCTTTGGATCGTAGTTGATGGAAGATATGTTTGCATGTTTTTGTCAAGTTACACTAATTTTAGACAATAAATGTAGAAGCTTAGGAAATACCCAAATGGAAGTCACCCCTCTCTTGCGGTGAAAGTGTTAATTTAGTGACTGGAACTGGATCATTTAGATTGCTTTGATCGTGACTATGTAGATTCAGTCCCTACTCCAGAATGTGATATCTAGAGAGAAGATGATTTCAATTGTACAGAGTTAATTTGAACTAACTATATTAAATATGGAAACCCTGTTGGCTTAGAGGTTAAGTGCTATGGCTGCTAACCAAAGGGTTGGCATTTTGAATCCGCATGAAACTCCTTGAAAACTCTATGGGGCGGTTCTACCCTGTCCTCTAGGGTTGCTATGAGTCGGAATCAACTTGACGGCAACGGTTTTGTTTGTTTATGTTACATACACGTGAATTTTGACTTACAAAGTGGCAATTGCACTGTTAATCTGAGAACTGGAAAAAAAAAGAGGGTATTTCCCTACAGGATTATGATTCAAACTGGTTAGATTCTAAAGAATAAAACGCCAGCCTTGAACTTAGAAGCTACTTTCGAAACCTACCCACTGACCGTGGAGTTTGCACATGTCAAAAATTTTTTTTTTTGCTGTCATGTATTCTCAGATGAAAGGCTTAGCAAGTTACTACTGTTGAGACACTTACACAGGCAAGGCTGTCGGTGTTGGTAAATGTACATTCCCATCAATAAAAACTAACCAAATGCAGTCAATTTTACTGCTTGATGACAACTTGGCTTTAAAATAATAGAAAGAACATTTATATAACATTCCAGACAAAGGCCTGTTTCTGAAACCTCGATATCATCTCTAGCTTTGAAATATTAAATACTCCAAATTTCAGTGTAAATCCCTGAAGAAGAAAAAAAGAAAAAAAAAAAAAAAAAAAAGCAAGTCTTATGCAGTCTCATTGTCACTGACTGGTGCCTGTCTTCCAGGCTGACATTGGTATCTTACAGGTGATTTTTATCTGCACTCCAGTTTTATATACAGGGTAAATGGCAAGAAAACATGCATATCAAGAAATTATTATGGAAACTATCAGTACTTATTGATTGAATGTGGGTTTTTTCTTTTTTACTGTCAAATGTTTACTTTCCCTCATAATTTAGAAAAACCATAGACTACTATTAAAAATATACTGTTACAGATGTCAACTCCTTCCACATGCAATTTGTGTGATAGGTGTGTTTGGGGGCAGAAGTAGAGACATGACAGAATTCCAGTATCTTCTCCTTGTGCAAACCACAGGTATTTATGTTAGTGATGATACATGTGCAGAATGAGCACCCTAAGGCCCTGGGAGGTCTTGAGCCATCAAGAAAGAAAAAGATTGAATTATATTACCTATCTTAGTTCATAAGGCTCAGTTTGAAAATATTTTCACCAACAGGAGAGTTTTCTGCTTAACGTTCAGCTACCCTGAGATTTAAGCTAAGCGAAAGCTCACATTTACCTGAACACTATGGTAACTAAGGATTCATTGTAAAATGTTGAAAAGTGTATTACATTAATGACTCTGCAGTAACTGAGTTTCATATCGAGAAAATACACAGATGGTGGTTGAAATTTTTATGGCATATTGCTATATGTGCTTTAGTGCTATGAACTATTTCTCAGTATTATTTTTGTAACAAATAAATTGCTTTAATTTTGACGATCCCTTGATTTTTCAATATCAGTAGTGTCCAGTTAATAAATGCTACTTTCCAGGATGCAATATTGTTTCTAAAATTATAATTGTTGGTATGGCCTCTATTTATGTATGATCACATGTAGTATGTAGCAGTAATTTCAGTAAGTACTTTAATCCCTGAAGAGTAAAATGAGATAGATTTTGATTGCAGTTCTTAACGAGAGTTTATTTGCAAAATAGTGATTATAGTGTCTGTATTTTTTTTATTCATGTACTATTTTTGTTTGTGTATATTAAGATAATCTGTTAAAATCATTTTGAGTTCTTTAAAGGAGTATTATCATATAGAGAGCACTAACATCTCCAACACACAGGGACCTAAAAAAAATGTTGCACTGTTATTAACAGAAAATTAGCTATGATAGCAACAATTATGCCGAACTGAACAATATTTAAAAAAAATAGATTTAAATTCTGAATATGTCCTTATTGTACCTTTTGTTTAGCAGCTGAACACTTAACCACTGTGCCACCAGGGTTCCTTGGATACGAGTAAACCCAAAAAACCTGTTGCCATCGAGTTGATTCTGATTCATAGCAACCCTATAGGATAGAGCAGAACTGCCCCATAGGGTTTCTAAGGAGTGGCTGGTGGATTCAAACTGCCGACTTTTTGGTTATCAGCCAAATGCTTAACCACTTAGCCACCAGGTGTGGTTAGGAGTCACAGGCTAAAATTCCAAAATGATGGGTTACAGAATTCCATCAATGTAACATACCATAACTTATTCCTTTCATCCTATCGAACTTATAAGGCCATGGTACAGGAAAAATATGTTGAAACGTGTGTGTTTGTGCATGTGTTATATTTTTCTGAATGCAACCCATTGCTGTCAAGTCAATTCCAGCTCATAGTGACCCTATAAGACAGTAGAACTGCTCCATAGGGTTTCCAAGGAGAGGCTGGTGGATTCGAACTGCTGACCTTTTGGTTAGCAGCCGAGCTCCTAGCCACTATGCCGCTAGGGCTCCAATGATACAAGTTGATAATATATTAACTCTTTTTTTTTTTTTGCAAAGAAAACATCATAGAGAAAGTACCTTGTGATTTAAATATTAAAAATCTAGTGATAAACCACTCTGTGATATAACAAAACCAAAATGGATGTCACAAGAGACTCTGAAACCCACTCTTAAACATAAAGTAGCTAGAATCAATGGAAGAAATGGTGAAGT
Organism: Elephas maximus indicus; assembly: GCF_024166365.1. Lineage (NCBI taxonomy): Eukaryota > Metazoa > Chordata > Mammalia > Proboscidea > Elephantidae > Elephas > Elephas maximus. The sequence goes on along the minus strand of NC_064846.1, from coordinate 78,633,140 downwards.
AAAAGAGCTGAACATAAGAATTCAAAGGGCGGCTCAAGGAGAGAAAGTACAAAGTACAAAGACCTGGAGTTAGAAAACCAAAAGGTAAGAAAACTCTCAGCATTTCTCAAGGTGAAAGACTGAAGAAAAAATTCAAGCCTTGAGTTGCAATATTAGAGGATTCTATGGGCAAAAACTGGAGCCCTGGTGGTACAGTGATTAAGAGCTTGGCTGCTAAGCAAAAGGTCAGCAGTTCACATACAACATCCTCTCCTTGGAAACCATATGGGGCAGTTCTACTCTGTCCTACAGGATTGCTATGAGTCAGAAACAACTTGATTGCAACGGGTTTGGTTTTTGGTTTTGATGGGCAAAAAATTAAATGATGAAGGAAGAATGGAAAGAAGATGGAAGGAATACACAGTCATTATACCAAAAAGAAGGGCTGGTCAATGTTGAGCCTTTTCAGGAAGTAGCATATGATCAAGAATTGATGGTACTGAAGGAGGAAGTCCAAGCTGCACTGAAGCCATTGGTGAAAAACAAGGCTCTAGGAATTGACAGGATGCCAACTGAGATGCTTCAACAGACAGATGCAATGCTGGAAGTGCTTGCTCATCTATGCCAAAAAAATTTGGAAAACAGCCGCCTGGGCCAACCAAATGGAAGAGATCCATATTTGTGCCCATTCCAAAGAAAGGTGATCCAACAGGATGTGACATTATCTAATAATATCATTAATATCATATGTAAGCAAAATTTTGCTGGAGATAATTCAACAATGGCTGCAGGTGTAAATAGGCAGGCAACTGCCAGATATTCCAGCTGGATTCAGAAGAGGACGTGGAATGAGGGTTATCATTGTTGATGTCAGATGGATCTTGGCTGAAAGCAGATAGTAGCAGAAAGATGTTTACCTGTGTTGTATTGACTACGTGAAAGCATTCCACTGTGTGGATCATAACAAATTATGGATAACATTGCAAAGAATGGGAATTCCGGAACACTTAATTGTGCTCATGTGGAACCTGTACATAGACCAAGAGGCAGTCATTTGAACAGTACAAAGAGATACTGTATGGTTTAAAATTGGAAAAGGTGTACAACAGAGTTGTATCCTTTCACCATACTTATTCAATCTATATGTTGAGCGAACAATCCTAGATGCTAGACTATATGAAGAAGAACAGGGCATCAGGATTGGAGGAAGGCTGATTAACAACCTGCCATATGCAGATGACACAACCTTGCTTGCTGAAAGTGAAGAGGACTTGAAGCACTTCCTGATGAAGATCAAAGACCACAGCCTTCAGTATGGATTACACATCAACATAAAATAAAAATCCTCACAACTGGACCAATAAGCAACATCATGAAAAACAGAGATAATTTCAAATTTGTCAAGTATTTCATTTTACTTGGATCCACAATCAACACCCGTGAAATCAAATGACATATTGCATTGGGCCAATCTGCTGCAAAACACCTCTTTAAAGTGTTAATAAATAAAGATGTGATTTTGAGGACTAAGATGCGCCTGACCCAAGCCAATGGTGTTTTCACTTGCCTCATATGTGTAAGAAAGCAAGACCAAAGAATTGATGCATTTGGGTTATGGTGTTGGCGAAGAATATTGACTATACCATGGACTGCCAGAAGAATGAACAAATCTGTCTTGGAGGAAGTACGGCCAGAATGCTCTTTAGAAGTGAAAATGGCAAGACTTCCTCTTGCTTACTTTGGACATCAGGAGGGACAAATCCTTGGAGAAGGATATCATGCTTGGTAAAGTACAGGGTCAGCAGAAAAGAGGAGGAACCTCAATGAGATGGATTGACACAGTGGCTGTGACAATGGGCTCAAACATACCTGTTATTGTGGAGATGATGTATGACTAGGCAACATTTCATTCTGTTATACGTGGGATCTGTATGAGTCAGAATCATAGCACCTAACAGCGACAGCTATGATATAATGTCTATAAGTCTAGACATTTTATTTAAATTTTTTTAAAATTTTATTCTGTTGAATTCCAACTTTTGAAGCTTTTATGTTTAGAGATGAACATTTGATCCCTTTTCTTGAATCCTCTAATGAAATAAAACTTAAAAGTTGAAGTAATTACATATTTTTAAATTATCTACATTATAAAAAAGGTAGGCCTGTGGTTAATTTCAAAAAGTTGTGTCACCAAAGACTGCATTTTACTGAAGGAAATGCAATAGAGGCTTACTCCTCATCTTTGTGTGAATTCTCCAGCAAGTCTATGGGAAGGAATGACCTTTTTGACCTTCTCACACTCTTAAGAGCTGCAAGTGTGGTCATTTAGTCTTAACTGGAAGCAAGGGGTCACGAGGACAGCCCAAAGACTAGCAATGAGAATAGTAACTAGTGGACAAGTGCAAACATAGGCAAAAAAATACCCCTGGTAACTTAAATTAAAAGAGATTGACACTCTTTTCTCTATACTGATCAAAGAGCAGCATTTGGGCGAAAGTATTATGCTATGAGATTCTGTAAGCTTGATCTTAATTGAAATGCTACTTCTTTGATAGTCATTTTAAAATTTAATCAAGTTACTATAAATATGAAGTTCATTATCAGACATGATATAAATGGAATATCTTTAAATCTGGTACTGCCTCTCAAAGAGCCATTACAATACTTGGTGGAGCTAGAAATTATTCTTTATTATTATTTTTTCACAAGAAATCAGAGCAAAGGAACTTATCAGTCCAGATTTGTAAATTTTGAAGTGTCATTTAGTAAGCAAAGAAGATATGATAGACTTTCTATATCCATGTGGCGAATGAAAAAAATTCCTATCTTGCTACTAAATGTTAATCTTATTTTACAGATGAGAAAAGTGAGGCACATGAACGTTGAGTTACTTGCTCAAGGTTACACAGCTAATAAGCAGCGGAGCTCTGATTCTGAGTGAAGCTCCCAATTCTGGCTTCAACATCCATGTTTTTAATCCCTGTTCAATACTTCCTCATAGGTTTGGTTTATGCTTGCCAAAACCAAAACCAAACCCATTGCCATTGATTCGATTCTGACACATAGTGATCCTATAGCACAGAGTAGAACTAACTGCCCAATAGGGTTTCCAAGGAATGGCTGGTGGATTCAAACTGCTGACCTTTTGGTTAGCAGCCAAGCTCTTAACCATTGCACCACTAAGGCTCCTTATGTTTACCAGGAAACCAGAAAGAGGGAAGGAATGGGTCTAAAGATCTGCAGTAGTTTTTAAAGCTCCTTTCTGAAAGATTATTTAAAAAAATGCTAATATGATGCAGAGCCACTATAGGTACCTGCTTTTCATCCCTTCATGGGGCTAAGTGAAACTCTAGAAGATAGAAAATGAAATATCCCGATTACACACACACACACACACACACACACACACACACACAGGGTTTTCTTCGTATTATACCAAGAACTTTTTTACTACATAAAGCTCTGTGATAAACTTTGTTATTTGTCTTTAATTACAAACCCTCTTTTAAAAAAATTCTTTCACCATGTTAATAAAATAAAGAAAAATGCTATTTTTTACCCTTTACCCAGCAAGTGGTTTTTGGCCTGAGTGATTTTCCTAGGATGCCTTATACTCCTGTTAGATTCAGGTACTGGTTTATTCTTTATCTAAGAAGGTAAATATCAATCAAGTATTCATTATTGACTGGAAAGTGTGCCTCTGTTTGAGAGCTATTTAATTTATAAGTAACTGAAAGTGGTTGTGAAGGGAGCTATTTGATATACTTTCTTGTAGTTTAGATAGTATGAACCTAGGAAAATTGAAAGTTATCAAAAATGAAATGGAATGCTTGAAGATAGATATCCTAGGCATTAGTGAGCTGAAATGTTCTGGTATTGGCCATTTTGAATTGGACAATCATGTGGTCGACTATGCTGGGAATGACAAATTAAAGAGAAATGGCCTGTCAGAAAAATGAACAGATCTGTCCTGGAAGAAGTACAGCCAGAAAAGAAGATGGCGAGACTTCGTCTCCATCTCATGTACTTTGGACATGTTATCAGGGGAGACTAGTCCCTGGAGAGGGATGTCATGCTTGGTAAAGTAGAGGGTCAGCGAAAAAGTGGAAGCTCCTCGATGAAATGGATTGACACGGTGGCTGCAATGATGGGCTCAAGCATAGTAACGATTGTGAGGATGGTGCAAGGACCAGGCAGTGTTACATTCTGTTGTACACAGGGTAGCTGTGAGTCAGAACCAACTCAATAAAAAAAGCACCTAATAAAAACAGCAACCTAACAACAGCTCTCAACCAGGAAATTGGAGGCTTAGTTCTATCAGTTGCTGATCTGAATGTTTTTTATAGCATCAGTTCCATTTTGCATCACCTGTGCCCCCGAATTGAAGGATGACATAGAACCTAGTAAATTATATCTATACCCGTTTTCACCAAATCGATTCCAACTCATAGTGATCCTATAGGACAGAATAGAACTGCCCCACAGGGTTTCCAAGGAGTGGCTGGTGGATTCAAACTGCCAGCCTTTTAGTTAGCAGCCAAGCTCTTAACCACAGTGCCACCAGGGCTCCAAAGATTAACCTGTTGCCGCTGAGTTGATTCCGGCTCATAGTGACCGTATAGGACAGAGTAGACCTACCCCATAGGGTTTCCAAGGAGCAGCTGGTGGATTCGAACTGCCAGCCTTTTGGTTAGCAACCGTTAGCAGTCAAGCTCTTAACCACTGTGTCACCAGGGCTACTAAAGAGAGAGAAATTATAGAGGGTTCTAATAATTTCCAGTGAAGAAGTATCCCCCAACCATTTTTTAGAGGCAGCATTATGCTGCAGTGCCCTACTGTCTGGAGGAAAAGAGAGAATGTAGCCCAAGTAGTGAAGGTCAAGAAGAATAACTAAAGTGATAATAATACCCTTGGCATTTTAGGCATTAGTGTTTGGCTTAAAGATGTAAAGAATAAAGGTAAAATTTTTAATTAAGCATTTATCTGTAGATTGTTGGTGCATCACAAGGGTCAAGGAGTGAAAATTCTGGTGAAATTATTTGTGAACTAGCGTTCATTATTTTGATGTCCTTGGAAGATGAAATTTTAAAAATTCTACCATCAATTACGTAGAAGGCAGATAGGGTAGATTCAGATCATTGTTTTTTAAAGTTCTAGAATTGGAAGAACATTCCAGAAAAAAGCAACAAAAAGCAAGGTCTTGATGTAGACCCAATAAAAACGTGCATGGAAATGTGCATATGTGTGTATGTGTGTGTGCATGAATGCGTGTGTGATGTGATGTGAAGTCTGCATCATAATATGTCGAAAATTGAGATCCTCTTTGGCCCCTTTGCCCTTTTCCTCCAATAATTACATTATTAATTTCTAGTTGTCTAGGCTTGGAATCTTAGAGTTATCTTCATTTTTTCATCTTTGCTCCAAGCCAGTATATCAACAAGACTGACCAACTTTTTCTCTGCAATGTGCTTTTGAGAAATACTGTCTTTTAGCTTTATTTTCTTACTTTCCATCCTGACCTAGTATCTTTTAACTTCATATATGGAAGTTCTTCTACCAACTTCTAGTTTTACTTGCTTCTGTCCATAGTGACTTTTCCTTTCTAACCTCACTGAAAGATAGTTTTGCTTAAACAAACACCATTTTAATCGTACCATTTCTATGCTCAAGTACCTGTGGTGACAAATCCAAACATTCCTGCCTGACCTTCGTGGCTTTCTGATAGCCCCATTTTGTCTTGTCTCTTTGCCTCAAGGGAGTACGCATACATCTCAACCATTTCCTTTCTGGTTATTACCTTTCATAGACTTTCATTTCTAGGCCCATAAAGCCTAATTAAACCCAACACCTTCAATGTGTATTATATTGTAAATATTTCTGTTTTCTTGTGTTCTGGATTTCATACTACTCTTGATGTCTTTTGGAGGCTCTTGAGTAGTTATGGGTAGGAATTCCAGAGACATATGAGTGAGCAGTATGTCAATGATTCTACTTTTCCTTTCACCTTCAGTTAAGTCTTTTAAGCTATTTCCTATAAAATTTCTGTCCTTTTTCAGTGAAAAAGAGGTAACTCAGAAGCTAAATTAACTAAATGAGGGTGCTGGGATCAATGTTCATGCTTGGATGAAGGTGATGTGTCAGCTATGGTTGCGGTATCCTTATGGGCCCAAGAAATGGGAAATGTTGTGGTTGTGCCACACCTTCTTTTCCATAGCCAATAAACCACATTTTAATAGCCCTGTGAGTTTTATGTTTCACACATGAAATGATGAAAGGTACAAATACAATCCTTCATATATTGATAGAGTTCCTAACATGGATTAGATTGTGTTTTTAAAATCATTGCAGAAAAAAGGAGGAAAGAAAAGAAGAGGAAATTAAGGGAAGAATAGAAAGAAAAGATGGAGGGAGAGAGGGAGGGAGGAAAGAAGGAAAAAAGGAGGGAAAAGAAAGAAAAAAACAAATGAAGTACATAAGTACAGAGAGACAAAATGCAAAATAAGTATTTTGAATAGTTGTCACTTTCTAAAACTATAAACAATTATTAATTCTTCAGTAAATTTTAAAATAAAAGTTTCTTAGAAAACATAAGGCACCATGCAGCCTCAAGTCACACCAACAGCCTAAAAAAGGCAGGACTGGGCTTATGCGAGTCTGTTTGCCCAAGTATACAGAAATTTCCCTTATGAAATAAAATAGCCTTACCTTTATTATTCCAGTACATTTTGGTTTGCAGTCCTGCTGTAAGTGACATTTCAGAAACTTATTTCAAGGTTCCTAAGTAAATGAATAGGAAAAATTAATGTTCAGTGTTAACAATCTACATTTTTTTTTTACATATCACATGATTGAAAATAAGTATTGTTGAACAGCAGAAAAAAAATAAAATTTGGTTGTACTTTATTTACGAAGTATCCAGGTAAATAACAAAAAGTAAATTGGGATGCTGAAAGTAGACCTTGTTTAAATTTTTCAAAAATGTAAGCCAGACTTTGAAATTCAAGTACCAGTAACATCAAAGAAGACATTCCTCTTTCTTTTGATCTAATCTATGTCAAAAATTGCTGTGACGGTACATTATATTTACTTGAGCACTAGTACACAGTACACAATAATCTGCCCAAGCCCTAGTCAGGGAACAAATTCATCCTGTTCCCATTCCTCTCACTGTGCAGGCTAAAGGTCTGAATTTTATTTGCTATGGCAAACATTCGTTGGCATTAACCAAGTCATCTAATGTTAATTGTATTATCCTACTTTTGATACTCACAGGAAATGTCACTTTCATATCTCAGGACAAACTCAGAGCCCTTGTGCTCATAGAAAACTATCCATTCTGTGTCATCTAAACAGTTGGTGTAAGTTAGAGATGAGAGTATCATTGGCTTATGAAGATAAAATCCTAGAAAACAGTTTTCGTGGAACAGAACAGTAAGTGCCACTTTCTGTTAAGATAAAATAGAACAGCTGACTTGAACTGGAACAGGGTGTGCTATCTCTATACTACAAATCTGTTTCTGATTTCCTAGCTATCTGAATATCTATATATTCTATCTATACATCAGTTCATAAAGTTTTTAGCATTTTTCCCTTTGTTCAAATGACTTATTTTCTTGGTAAAGATGAATAAAAATTTAGATTCCCCCTTTGTGTGTGTGTGTGTGTTTGCCATGAGATGTTATGGGGGAAATCTGACCTTATACGATCACTGCGGACATCAACTATTTCATTTTAGAGTGGAGTATACTCTCTACGTCATTACAAATCATTATTACGGTAGTTTTTAAGTATAACACAGAGTTAGGAAACACTTATTTATGTTCTTTTCTTTTGTAATTTTATGTTCTTAAGGTTTAAAGCTCTCTAACATAAAGTTTTCAAGAATAACTTGTTTGTAATTTCTAACGTACTGCTGTATTTGCAGTTTTCCTTAAATGTTAAAGAATTATCAGTGTGAAGAGAATAATAGAAAAGTTTGGTTAGTGATTCTTCTGGTAGAAGTAGTTATTAGCCTCAGAAGGATTCTATAATGTTCAGTGGGAATTTTTCTATTTAAGAAATTTTAACTGTTGAAATTTCTTCAAAGACTACCAAGCAAGGGAAAACCATCAATAAGCAAATCATCAATATTCCATTGGTATTGCTTATTCTAATCTTTCAAAGTATTTTGCTCTGATTAAGTGCAATTTGGGTTTTCCCAGGCACTAAAATAAACTTTTTTAAAATAAACAGTGAGATCCACAGCAGAAAAGTTGAGGTAGTCAGGAGGGACAAGTTTCATCTTCATATTCCTCTCCACTCAGCACATGGGTGCACTTGTACACACAGACAAGCACGGACATACACACCATCTCTTTAGTCACAGGCTCACACACATAATCCATTCGGCCTGTTTGTGAAGTTCACAAGCTGATTCTCTCTCACTCTTTCTTGTCTTCACTGTCTCCAATCAGACAATGAAAACAAAGATACAGTAAAACTCATTTTCTCATTATTGATTTCATGCACCAGCTGCTGGCTGTTTTAGCTTATTCGTTTATATACCCCTCTGGGCAACTTTTTAAAAGTACTTTTCTTTGACCATCTGCTAAATATGATTGGTTTAATAATTAAAGACTCACTGTCCTCTTTCAAAGAAACATAAATGTTGCTATTGCAGCTGAGACATCAACCTTTTGAATTCAGATACGTGCATAGTTTTCGTTCCACGAATCAGAATTAAACACTTTGGGAGACTAATGTTGTTGAGTCGATTTTTGATTCACAGAGACCCCATGTGACAGAGTAGAACTGCCCCCTAAGGCTTTCTAGGCTGTAATCCTTATGGGGACAGAATTCCAGGTCATTCTTCTGTGGAGGTGCTTAGGTGGGTTTGAACCACCAACATTTTGGTTAGTAGCCAGGCCCTTAACCATTGCACCACCACTAATAATTCATGTCCTTTCCACCTCCCTGCCCCAAACCATTATGCTAGGGGGAAAATTAACATTTATAGCTTCAAGTTTCTGTTTAAGGTCATCTTGAAAATCAGCTGGTGAAAACCCTATATAGCACAGTTCTACTCTGACACACATGGGGTCATCATGAATCACAGTCAACTTGATAGCAACTGGTAAAAAAAATATTTCCCCCTTACCTTTTCCTTCCAGGTATTAAGGTTGTTACTTAAGCCCATTGAAAGCCTGTTTTTATAAACACTGAAATAGTTTTGAACATATATTCAGGAAGGCACTTTAGCTGAACGCACTCGTAAGACCACTCACTATAATTAATATAGATATATTTACAGAGACAATCAAGCCCGTGGCATCTACAGTGGCCACACTGATTATAAGTCAGCATCATGCCATCTGTATTTTTTTAGTCGAAGGCTGTCTCTTGTACAGACAGAATCAGAGCATAAATCTTCTGCTCAGGCCCTTATCATATTGGAATGTTGCTAAAATTGACATGCTTTACCATTAGTCTTGAGTGATGCTATTTCTTATTTTTCTTTACTTGGCACGATAGAACCACACTTTGTGGTATTGACTAGGATGTGTAGGTTTTTAACCTTGAATGTTAGATGTGCCTTTAATGGGTGATAAGCAAAGGACATTAAACCCTTATTGTGGATGACATCACTGGAGTTAATTCAGATCTGAGGTTGAATGCAAACTCAATTTGAGTTCTTGTTTAAGGCTCCGATTAGACCTAAACATTCCCATGATTTTTGTGTTGTATATAGTGTCCTTTGAACTCCTGTTTATAAACCAGTCTACCCTTTGTTTCCAGTATACTTTGGAGCTGACCTGTTGAAATTAGTCTTATAAGATAAAAAAGGGCATTTCATTTTTTATGCTACTTCTATGCTATTATCAATGGATTTTATTTTGTTGCAGAGTCATTTGTTCAGGCTTACTCTTTATTACTGCAAAATTCATGTTTGCTAAATTTGTTATGAGGGAAATTGTAGCATATTTTAGATTTTTGAGGTGGTGGTAATATTTTCTTTTTGTGAAATCTAGTAAAACAATTTTCTTTCAAAATGGAATAAAGGAAAAGCTTTCTTAATTAGGTGAACATAATGTGTTAATTTTTGTGAACCTGAGAATTTAGTGTTTGTTTAAAAACAGTATTCCCATCTTTTATATTTTTTGTCATTATAAATATAGTTGTAGTCTAGAAACCTCTGAGCTCTGGTCTCTGTTAATTCTTAAAGTCGACAAGAGCAAGTTGACTTTCCCAAGATATCTGGTTAAATACATTTACACATCAAATTGATCTCACTCAGCTTAAAGCATTTAATTTGAATGGGAAGGTACAGTTTTACATTAATTTTTGTTTTTCCATGCATCTTCTCATCATGGTTCTCATGCACTTAATGCCCTAAAATGTTTTTTAGAAGCATAACCAAGATCTAATGAGGTATGGAAGCTTAGCTGAATAGTTGTCCTCTGAGTAGATTTTCTCTGTGCCTTTTCTTAGTTATGTTAACTTCCTCTTTAGTATGCTTGATAAATAAATCTGTATTTATCAAGCCCCTGCTTTCCCTATTTTTCGTACGCAAAAAATACAAAATTATAAATCGTTTGAACACTTCGTTATGTGTTTTAGTTTTAGGGAATATCCAAAAAAAAAAAAAAAAAGGAAAAATGCTTCCTGCCTTTTAAAGTTTTAAACTGATTGGACACATAGTGTTTTACACATTTGAAGCAACCTGAGTTCTCTACAAGGAAGCATATAGGCAAGCGTACCCTTTAGAGAAGCCAGTATAACTCATGAGGTTAGGTCACAAAAGCAATATTCTTATCCTTTGCATGAAATTCTACTATGTGACATTCTTCATGTATTTTAATAAACTAATAACGTTTTTACTAAGCATTTTTCATGACTTTTCCAAACCCATTGCTTATACAAGGTAATGCTGTAGTATTTCATCCACACTTTTCAACTGATTCTTGCTCTCACCTGTAAACTCAAGGACGAATTCCAGTTACTACGCATATGTACGCTTGATTAAATGGAATGAACTAATTGAAGGATACCACTAGAGGTCATGTCTATGTGTTTTCCTGTTTTGTTTTACACATCCATTGGGTGAAATTATCAACAGCAATCTTCACCCCTTCAGTCCACGATAAAGGGCTTAGATCAGTCCTGTAGGGGCAGAGGAAGTGACGCTTGAGATTTTAAGGATGAGTAGAAGTTTACTGAGCAGATGAGGTATGTGTGTGTATGTGTGAGGGGAATTACAGGCGGTGAGGATACTAGATTTGTAGATTTCTCCCTTCCTCACATACCTTATTTTATCTTTCCTCATTCTCCCTATGCCCACCCCATCCCTCTTGTTTTCTGCCTGCAAGATTTGGTTACAAATTATAATTTGAGCAAACTCTAGCGTAGTTTTTATTATTCAATTATTATTTTAACTTACTGAATACTAATATTAAATATTACTATATATAAAATGTATTATTAGAAATAATTGTATCTTTCAGCCAAATTATAAGAGACAGAAAAATTTCAGATGAGAAGGTATGGATTACTAGCTACAGTACTCTGAATGTGTATTTCTTTGAATCATTTTCTCCACTGGTTAAAGGGGCTTGTTATTTAGTTTACATGTACTATTCGAAGTAGATTTAGTGGAAATAGAAATGTGCTTGCCAAATTATCCCCTCCCAACCGCACCAAGGGGCAGTGTGTGAGAACACACACACGTATATGCACATGCACACACTGCAGCAATTATGGAGTTGTGGCAAGGCCCCTCCTACCCTGCTGCTAACTGATAATCCTTTTCTTTTTACCCTCTTATCATTGGGCTACCTGCAAATGCTGCCAAACAGACTCATCAAGAGAATCTCGGCCAGAAGGAAAGCCCAGCAGCATGGTCGCAAGAACGGGTAGGGAAAAAGCCCCTCTCAGGAACTCTTTCTTCCTTCCAGCTTATCTTTAATTATTTCATGAGATCTGAATCCTGATTTGAAAAAATATATATATTTTTTATCTAGTTTCATTTTTGCAAATGACTGGTGGAAGGATGCTATGAACATGCTGTTTAAGACTAAGGTTTGATGCACTTTGTATAGAAGGCCGGTTTTCACTGGCCCAAATCTGACGTATGTTAGTAACACTTTGATTAATGGAAGTTGGAGGGAACCTTGAGCTCCTTGGGTAAGAAGCTAGACCTCCAGAATATCATTGAAGTTTTCATTTTTAAAAGTTTGAGTTCAGATTTGAAAATGATGAAATGGTGTCACAGAGCCCAGGTTGCATAGGCAGTGGGAAGTAAAAAACATTAATGGATGTTATATACTGGTCAAAAATGTGCTGTCAGAGAAAGGGAGAAATCGGACCATTATATTTTGTTGTCTGTATGTGTGAGTGAGTGTGTGTGTGTGTGGTGTTTTTAACTAAAAAGGGTACCTACATGTTGTTGCAGGTAGTTTTCTTTCAATTAAGATTAATTTATGTTGATTCTGTTGCTGAATATAAATGCTATTGTCTTTTTTTTTTAGTTTAAAGTGAAAGGCCAAATGAAAGGTTAAAACAAAAATATATTGCAATACCAGTTTCATTTGAAATGTCACCTATGAGCTGGGCTACCTTTCTTTACCATGAGAGAGAAGAGAGAGAGCCCTCTTTACCATACATAAAAAAAATCCACCCTTCATAATCTGTGATAATATTTTGTATTATCCTGGTTTACATGATTCTCTAATATCATTAGACTAGAGAAAGGAAGCATGAGCTTGTATGGTTGCATAGAAGATGAAGAGGAAGGTAAGAAAATGTTCAATTCAAGCAATCTTAGCTGACCAGAATGATTCCTTCTGCCTGCCTAGTGAGCACATTTGATTCATCCATTCGTTTTAGATGTGTGGTTTCTCTAATATTATTTTCCTCTAATTAAATATTCATTGTTTATACAGCATCCAGAACAATGTTCCTTTAGGCATTATAATCCTTTGTAGGACAATCATGTAGAATCATATGTTTCAATATCATTATCAATGTCATACTGCAGAATGATGGCTTTCCTTGATATTTTACCCCATGCTGCACGCTTCCATCCTGTTGTGCATCTTTCTATAAAACCCTGGGAGAGTGATATATGGACTGTAATAATGAAATATTATATGTACATATATATGTGTGTATATTTTTTTATATATATGTATTTATATATTTGTTTACATTCAAGCACAACTGGACATTTCTTATTAATACCCCTTTCTTCTACATTTTTCCTAAGAAAATTAAATCATTTAAGAATTTTTTCCAAGTTTGAAGAAAATATAAAGTCTTAAGGAAAAAGCACACCTTCACACTTTATCATATCAACAAAATATAGGGTCCAGTCACCCTATCATTAATAGTTCAGTAGTGTTATTTATGTGATCGTGGGCCATTCTGCCAAAAACCTGTACCTAACGCACATTCCTTTTTGATCCCAGTGCATATGACATACTTTCCTGAGGAGACATTGAATCTCTCTTTATCCGTTTGGTAACGTCAAATTTTCACAAGCCAAAGCCAAATGATTTTCCTAACTAAAAAAAAAAAATTGAGTTCAAATATATAACTGAAAATGACTGAGTCAAAAAACACTTTCCCCCAATGGCATTCAAAGAAATGAAGCTTACAAACGAACACAGTGTTAGTGTTACTTTAATATTAATCTTTGAGTGATAATTCAGAATCTGCATCTATCGTCACTGAAAATATTTTGAGTTATGATATACACTTTAACCATCATTAACACAAACATTATTGAGTCCAAACACATATAAAATCTGAAATCGTCTTTCAGAAATAAAAGAACAGTTGTCTTTATTTCTGTTTCATCTGGCAATCTGCTAAAATTTGAAAAACGTTTAAAATGTACCTGCTTTTTAAGTATTTGTTCAGGGACAATATATTACTTGTAAAATTTTACATAATTTTATGATCTTGTTTGTAGGCCTACTGCTTGTCTTTTTAATTTTAATTGGCATGTTTAAGGTTGCCAGAGGCAAATAGTGAATATTAATATCATAGGTTTTAAGATCTGATTGACATCTGAGGATGGTGGTTATTGGAGTAATGGTACATTTCTCATTTTTACATAAGATTTTTAATTGAATAATTTTTATTTCACTATTGATTCCAGTGTTTCGAAAAGGGAAATCCAAATAATTTTCTCGGTATTTTCTGACAGGACCAACCGTTCAAGAGATTTAATGGTGTATCAGTTTGTCTAATGATAGCAAGGTTATCATTCCTTCTATCAATACTTTCCCTCTTAGTAAAATAAAGGAGTTTCATAAGTAATTGTAGAGTTTAGGGGCTTTATTTGAAACGAATTTAATTGGTGCTACAGAAACTTTATAATTCTTATTCAATTGATATAAGCATATTTGCAATGTTACATAAAGATACAAACTTACTAAACTCCTTTTTGTAAAATAGTTTAAACATGGTACACTTCTTCATGTTCAAATTATTTCATTTGACAGGTGATGAATATATTGAAATAAAAATTCCATTTAACAGAAGGATACAGAATAAACTATACCATATATATATATACAGGCATACCTCAGAGATATTGCGGGTTCAGTTCCAGACCACTGAAATAAAGCAAATATCATAATAAAGGGAGTCACATGAATTTTTTGATTTCCCAGTGCATGTAAAAGTTATGTTTACACTATACTGTAGTCTATTAACTGTGCAATAGCATTATGTCTAACGAAAAATGTACATACCTAATTAAAAAGTTCTTTATTGGTAAAAAAATGCTAACCATCATCTGAACCTTCAGCAAGTCATAATCTTTTTGCTGGTGGAGGGTCTTGCCTTGATGTTGATGGCTGCCGACAGATTAGAGTGGTGGTTGTTGAAGATTGGGATGGTTGTGGCAATTTTTTTTAAATTGTACTTTAGGTGAAAGTTTACAGCTCAAGTTAGTTTCTCATACAAAAATTTAAACACACTTTATTATGTGACCCTAGTTGCTATCCCTATAATGTGACTGCACATTATTCCTTTCCACACTGGATCTCCCGTGTCCATTCAACTAGCTCCTATCGCTTTCAGCCTTCTCATCTCGCCCCCGGACAGGAGCTTCCCATTTAGTCTCCTGTATCTATTTGAACTAAGAAACACACTCTTCACAAGTATCATTTTATGCCTTATACTCCAGTCTATTTTTTGTCTAAAGAGTTGGCTTTGGGAATGGTTTTAGTTCTGGGTTAACAGAGCGTCCCGGGGCCATGTCTTCTGGGGTTCCTCCAGTCTCAGTCAGACCATTAAGTCTGGTCTTTTTACTAGAATTTGAGTCCTGCACCCCACTTTTATCCTGCTCCATCAGGGACTCTCTGCTGTGTTCTCTGTCAGGGCGGTCATTGGTAGTAGCCGTGCACCATCTAGTTCTTCTGGTCTCAGGCTAATGGAGTCTCTGGTTTATGTGTCCCCTTTTGTCTCGGGCTAATATTTCCCTTGTGTCTTTGGTGTTCTTCGTTCTCTTTTGCTCCAGGTGGGTTGAGACCCACTGATGCATCTTAGATGGCTTCTTGTTAGCTTTTAAGACCCCAGACACCACTCACCAAAGTGGAATGCAGAACGCTTTCTTAATAAACTTTATTATGCCAAATGACCTAGATGTTCCCTGAAACCTTGGCCCCCAGACCTCCGCCCCTGCTACACTGTCTGTTGAGGTGTTTGGTTGTGTTCAGAAAACTTCTTAGCTTTAGGTTTAGTACAGTGGTGCTGACTTTCCCTGTATCGTGTTATCCTCCCCTTCACCTAAGATAATTCTTCACTACTTTTATCTAGTTACTGAATTCCCCTCTTTGTCCCTCCCCACCCTTGTAACCATCAAAGAATGTTTTCTTCTGTGTTTAAACCTTTTCTTGAGTTCTTATGATAGTGGTCTCATACAATATTTGTCCATTTGCAACTGGCTAATTTCACTCAGCATAATGCCTTTCAGATTCATCCATGTTATGAGATGTTTCACGAATTCATCATTGTTCTTTATCATTGCATAGTATTCCATTGTGTATATATATACCATAATTTATTTCTTTGTCCGTTGATGGGCACCTAGGTTGTTTCCATCTTTTTGCTATCATGAACAGTGCTGCAACGAACATGTGCATATATCTATTTGTGTAATGGCTCTTATTTATCTAGGATATATTCCAAGGAATGGGATTGCTGGATCGTATAGTACTTCTATTTCTAGCTTTTTAAGGAAGTGCCAAATCGATTTCCAAAGTGGTTGTACCATTTTACATTCCCACCAGCCGAGTATAGGTGTTCCATTCTCTCCATAACTTCTCCAATATTTATTACTTTCTGTTTTTTGATTAATGCTAACCTTCTTGTGGTGAGATGGTATCTCATTGTAGTTTTGATTTGCATTTCTCTAATGGCTAATGATTGCGAGCATTTCCTCATGTATCTGTTAGCTACCTGAATGTCTTCTTTAGTGAAGTGTCTGTTCATATCTTTTGCCCATTTTTTAACTGGGTTATTTGTCTTTTTATAGTTGAGTTTTTGCAGTATCTTGTAGATTTTAGAGATCAGGCACTGTTTGGAAAGGTCATAGCTAAAAACTTTTTC